>NC_050191.1:30973702-30983702 GCF_008315115.2 Sander lucioperca | reverse complement strand
ACTACCTAGGAAAGCATTTGTAGAGTATGAGAGTGTGCCACGCTAGCAGCTAGGCGAGCATTGTAACGTGTTACAAAGTGACGCACGTTTGTCACGGAAATAAAGGCTGGACTACATTAGAGCTGTTTGAAGTAGTTTGTGAACAGTGTTTTGTCTGGAAGATGGTAACTCCCTTCTCCCTCTCTATACTAGAGCATATTACATTGCACTTCCAACCTCTTCTTAGATACTTAAGACATCAAAAATACCAAAACCTGACATAAAGAGGCTGTAGAATGAAATCTGAAGTGATTACAATGAATGTACCTTTTGATGAGTTTTGTGTTGACCAGTGACATCAATCCGATTGTCTACAGGGGCAAAGATTTGGACATGTCCGCGGCAATGCTGTCAGTTGTAATGCTGGTCGTCTGTAAAAACATATTTTATGATGACAGTGTTTTAGAATATGAAAATAGAGACAAATAAATGATCAATTTGATGTAAACACTGCATAATATAAGCAATATGGACCTCTTGTTCAGACACAATCTATAAGATGAGATGCATGCCAACATACATCAGACTTCTGAGAAATCATTGAAATTTAAAGTATTTCTTACTGGCCAGCCAAGCCCTGTCTGTTATCACACAACTCAAACACAACAGGCTTTGTGGGGACATTTTACACACAATGTAATAGTTTTTTATGGGGACCAGTTTGGGCCAAAATGTTTCACACACAGTTTCTCTTCAGAAACTGACCAAATGTGTGCTGTGGGGACGTCGTCAGTGTCCAGAAAACACTGATAATTAACCAAGAAAAAAGACCCTTCTGAAGATTACAATCTGCCCTAAGTAGTCTACCGTACTTCCACAAACCTTCTAGATGCTTTACATTAAACTGTTGAGTGTACTAATTCATAGTAGAGTACATTACATTACACGTCCTTCCTCTTTTTAGCTACTTAAGACATTAAAAATACCAGGACATGACATAAAGAGGCTGTAGAATGAAATCTGAAGTGCTGAACATGAATGTACCTGTTGATGAGTTTCGTGTTGACCAGTGACATCAATCTGATTATCTGACAGGGGTGAAGGTTTGGATCTATCCGCTGCAATGCTGTCAGTTGTAATGCTGATCGTCTGTAAAAACACATTTTATGGTAACAGCATTTTAGAATATGAAAAGAGAAAAATAAATGATCAATTTGATCTAAACACTGCATAAAAAAGCAATATGGACCTCTTGTTCAGACACAATCTTTAAGATGAGATGCATGCAAACATATACCAGACTTCTGAGAAATCAATCAAATTTAAAGTAAAGTATTTCTTTCTGGCCAGCCAAGCCCTGTCCGTTATCACACAACTCAAACACAACAGGCTTTGTGGGGACATTTTACACACAATGTAATAGTTTCTTATGGGGACCAGTTTGGTCCAAAATGTTTCACACACAGTTTCTATTCAGACGCTTACAAACGGTGTGTTGTGGGGACGTCGTCAGTGTCCAAAAAACACTCCAGATTAACCATAAAAAAAGACCCTTCTGAAGGTTACGATCTGCCCTAAGTAGTCTACCGTACTTCCACAAACCTTCTCGATGCATTACATTAAACTGTTGAGTGTAATAATTCATACTAGAGTACATTACATTATACGTCCATCCTCTTTTTAGCTACGTAAGACATAAAAAATACCAAAACCTGACATAAAGAGGCTGTAGAATGAAATCTGAAGTGATGATCATAAATGTACCTGTTGAGTTTCAGTGACATCAATATGATTGTCTGACAGGGGTGAAGGTTTGGACCTGTCCGCCTCAATGCTGTCAGTTGTAATGCTGGTCATCTGTAAAAACATTTTATGGTGACATAATTTTAGAATATGAAAATAGAGACAAATACATGATCAATTTGACGTAAACACTGCATAATATGAGCAATGTGAACCTCTTGTTCAGACACAATATATCAGATGAGATGCATGCAAACATACACCAGACTTCTGAGAAATCATTGAAATTTAAAGTATTTCTTACTGGCCAGCCAAGCCCTGTCTGTTGTCACACAACTCAAACATGACAGGCTTTGTGGGGACATTTTACACACAATGTAATAGTTTCTTATGGGGGACCAGTTTGGGCCAAAATGTTTCACACAGTTTCTCTTCAGAAACTGACCAAATGTGTGTTGTGGGGACGTCGTCAGTGTCCAGAAAACACTGATGATTAACCAAGAAAAAAGACCCTTCTGAAGGTTACAATCTGCCCTAAGTAGTCTACCGTACTTCCACAAACTGTCAGGGTTTTGGTATTTGGTTTCCTGTTTTATTTTGTAGTCTGTCTTGTCTGTCTTGTCTTGTCTAATTTACTTCCTGTTTTCTGTTTTCCCGCCTGTTTGATTGTTCTGCCCCGCCCTGATGTGTTCCACCTGTTTGTATCACCTGTCCGTTGTTAGTGTTCATTACCTGGTGTATTTAGTTCCTGTGCTGTTCTTTGTCTGGTGTCGGATCATTGTTTGATGTTGCGTGTTTTGTGTCTGGTGTTGTTTCTGTCAGCACGTCATAGCCTGTTCAGTTTTATCTGCCTGCTCCATTTTTGGACCGCCTTTGGTTTGTTCGGCTTTTTGTGTTTAATAAATCCTCGTGCTCATTACTCCTCGCCTGCTCTCTGCATTTGGGTCCACCAGTCTCTCTCTGCACGTGACAGAATGATCCGACCAACTATGGACCCAGCAGAATTCAAACCAGTTATTCACCCACTGGACTCGGATGGAGAACTGTTGATCGAGTTTTACCGCTCCCTTCATGAAGAGGACCCCGCCTTCGCTAGGCACCTTATGGAGGTGCGTTGGCAGGCCACAGCACGGGAGTTTCGCCTCCCCGTCTCCATGCCTGTTTTTTGTCCTGAGCCTCAGCAGACCTGTGTTTCTGAGCTTGAGCTGACCTGTGTTCCTGAGCTTAAGCTGACCTGTGTTCCTGAGCCTGAGCTGGCCTGTGTTTCTGAGCCTGAGCTAACCTGTGGACCTGAGCCTGCGCTAACCTGTGTACCTGAGCGTAAGCTGACCTGTGTACCTGAGCCTGAGCTGACCTGTGTACCTGAGCCTGAGCTGACCTGTGTACCTGAGCCTGAGCTGACCGGTGTTTCTGAGCCTGAGCTGACCGGTGTTTCTGAGGCTGAACTGACGTGCAACCCTTCTGTTCCCGAGCTGACGTGCAACCCTTCTGTTCCCGGGCTGGCGTGCAGCTCTCCTGACCCTGGGTTGACGTGCAGCTCTCCTGATCCCGGGCGGACGTGCAGCTCTCCTGATCCCGGGCGGACGTGCAGCTCTCCTGACTCCGAGCTGACGGGCAGCTCTCCTGACTCCGGGCTGACGGGCAGCTCTCCTGACTCCGGGCTGACGTGCAGCTCTCCTGACTCCGAGCTGGCGTGCAGCTCTCCTGACTCCGAGCTGGCGTGCAGCTCTCCTGACTCCGGGCTGACGTGCAGCTCTCCTGACTCCGAGCTGGCGTGCAGCTCTCCTGACTCCGAGCTGGCGTGCAGCTCTCCTGACTCCGAGCTGGCGTGCAGCTCTCCTGACTCCGAGCTGGCGTGCAGCTCTCCTGACTCCGGGCTGACGGGCAGCTCTCCTGACTCCGAGCTGGCGTGCAGCTCTCCTGACTCCGAGCTGGCGTGCAGCTCTCCTGACTCCGAGCTGGCGTGCAGCTTTCCTGACTCCAGGCTAGCTAGCTACTTCCCTGAGCCCCGGCTAGCTAGCAACCTCCCTGAGCCACAGCTAGCTAGCAACTCCCCTCATTCCCTGCTAGCTAGCAGCTCTCCTGACTCCAGGCTAGCTAGCAGCTCTCCTGACTCCAGGCTAGCTAGCAGCTCTCCTGACTCCCGTCTAGCTAGCAACTTTCCTGAGCCCCGGCTAGCTAGCAACCTCCCTGAGCCACAGCTAGCTAGCAACTCCCCTGATTCCCTGATAGCTAGCATCTCCCCTGAATCCTGGCAAGCTAGTAGCCTTCCTGAGCCCCGGCTAGCTAGTAGCCTTCCTGAGCCCCAGCTAGCTAGTAGCCTTCCTGAGCCCCAGCTAGCTAGTAGCCTTCCTGAGCCCCGGCTAGCAAGCAACCTTCCTGAGCCCCGGATTGCTAGCAGCCTTCCTAGTGTCCCCAAGCTGCCCAGTTTCCCAGCACTGCCCAGCTTCCCCGAGCTTCCTAGCTTCCCCAAGCTTCCTAGTGTTCCTGAGTCCAGGCTAGTTAGCACTCTCCCAGATCCCAGGCTTGCTAGCAGCCTTCCTAGTGTCCCCAAGCTTCCTAGCTTCCCCAAGCTTCCTAGTTTCCCCGAGTTTCCTAGTGTTTCCGAGTTTCCTAGAGTTCCCGAGTTTCCTAATGTTTCCGAGTTCCCTAGTGTCCCCAGGTTGTCCTTGATCCTGGAACCCCGGCTGGCTAGCAGCCTCTTAGATCCCCAGCTGGTTAGCAGCATCCCTGATCCCCGGCTGGCTAGCAGCTCCCTTGATCCCCGGCTGGCTAGCAGCTTCCCTGAACCCCGGCTGGCTAGCAGCCTCTTAGATCCCCAGCTGGTTCGCAGCATCCCTAATTCCCGGCTGGCTAGCAGCCTCATAGATCCCCTGCTGGTTAGCAGCCTTCCAGAATCTCCGCTGACGTGCAGCCTCCCAGAATCTCCGCTGACGTGCAGCCTCCCAGAATCTCCGCTGACGTGCAGCCTCCCAGAATCTCCGCTGACGTGCAGCCTCCCAGAATCTCCGCTGACGTGCAGCCTCCCAGAATCTCCGCTGACGTGCAGCCTCTCAGAATCTCCGCTGACGTGCAGCCTTCTAGAACCTCCGCTGACGTGCAGCCGCCCAGAACCGCCGCTGACGTGCAGTCGTCCAGAGTCTACGTCGTCGACAGACCTCCCAGAGTCTACGTCGTCGACAGACCTCCCAGAGTCTACGTCGTCGACAGACCTCCCAGAGTCTACGTCGTCGACAGACCTCCCAGAGTCTACGTCGTCGACAGACCTCCCAGAGTCTACGTCGTCGACAGACCTCCCAGAGTCTACGTCTACGGGCAAGCCAGAGGCCTTGCCGGTCTCCGGCGCCCCAGAGACTGCCCCTGAGGCTTTGCCGGTCTCCGGCGTCCCAGAGACCTCCCCAGTGACTGCCCCTGAGGCTTTGCCGGTCTCCGGCGTCCCAGAGACCTCCCCAGTGACTGCCCCTGAGACTTTGCCGGTCCCCGGCACCCCTGTGACCTTCCCTGAGACCGCCCTTGAGACCACCCCTAGGACTTTGCCTTCGTTCTGCCCCCCTGAGACTTTGCCCGTGGTGGTCAGGCCCACTCCTGCCGCTCGTGTCCTGTCGGCGGTCAGACCCACTCCTGCCCCTCGTGTCCTGTCGGCGGTCAGGCCCACTCCTGCCCCTCGTGCCCTGTCGGCGGTCAGGCCCACTCCTGTCCCTCGTGCCCTGTTGGCACCCCAGTCAACCTCTGCCCCGGTTGCCTGGCCGCCAGACTCCAGTCCAGCTGACCCGCCGCCAGACTCCAGTCCAGCTGACCCGCCGCCAGACTCCAGTCCAGCTGACCCGCCGCCTGACTCCGGCCCAGCTGCCCCTTCACCTGCGCAGCCTCCCAAGGGGCTCCGCCTCGGCCGACCTGCAAGGCCCCCGGAGGGGCGCTGCCCTCGACGTCCTGCCTGGCCGCCTGAGTGCCCTCGACGTCCAGTACGGCCACCTGAAAGATTCTGCCTTTGTCGCCGGTGGCCAGAAGGTTTCTGCCTCCGTCGCAGGCCGCCAGAGGGATTCTGCCTTCGTCGCCGATGGCCAGAGGGATTCTGCCTTCGTCGCCGGTGGCCAGAAGGTTTCTGCCTCCGCCGCAGGCCGCCAGAGGGATTCTGCCTTCGTCGCCGATGGCCAGAGGGATTCTGCCTTCGTCGCAGGCCGCCTGAAGGTTTCTGCCTTCGTAGTGACTCTCTGCCCCCTGTTGCCGAGGCCTCTCTGCCCCCTGTTGCCGAGGCCTCTCTGCCCCCTGTTGCCGAGGCCTCTCTTTTTCCTGTGCCCCAGTGACTCTCTGTTTCCTGTGCCCCAGTGACTCTCTGTCCCCTGTTGCCGAGGCCTCTCTGTCCCTGTCCCGGGGCCATCCTGTTCCCTGTCCCGAGTGGCCTCTCCATTCCCTAGCCCCGCTTGACTGGTTTGTTAACCTGTTTGGCCCTCCTCCGGTCCCCCTCCGCCCTCCCTGGGTTGTCTTTTTGTTCTGTTTTTGGGACATCTGGGATCTGTCCCTTGGGGGGGGGTACTGTCAGGGTTTTGGTATTTGGTTTCCTGTTTTATTTTGTAGTCTGTCTTGTCTGTCTTGTCTAATTTACTTCCTGTTTTCTGTTTTCCCGCCTGTTTGATTGTTCTGCCCCGCCCTGATGTGTTCCACCTGTTTGTATCACCTGTCCGTTGTTAGTGTTCATTACCTGGTGTATTTAGTTCCTGTGCTGTTCTTTGTCTGGTGTCGGATCATTGTTTGATGTTGCGTGTTTTGTGTCTGGTGTTGTTTCTGTCAGCACGTCATAGCCTGTTCAGTTTTATCTGCCTGCTCCATTTTTGGACCGCCTTTGGTTTGTTCGGCTTTTTGTGTTTAATAAATCCTCGTGCTCATTACTCCTCGCCTGCTCTCTGCATTCGGGTCCACCAGTCTCTCTCTGCACGTGACACAAACCTTCTAGATGCTTTACATTAAACTGTTGAGTGTAATAATTCATACTAGAGTACATTACATTATACGTCCATCCTCTTTTTAGCTACTTAAGACATAAAAAATACCAAAACCTGACATAAAGAGGCTGTAGAATGAAATCTGAAGTGATGATCATGAATGTACCTGTTGATGAGTTTCGTGTTGACCAGTGACATCAATCTGAGTGTCTGACAGCGGCGAAGATTTGGACTTGTCCGCGGCAATGCTGTCAGTTGTAATGCTGATCGTCTGTAAAAACACATTTTATGGTGACAGCATTTTAGAATATGAAAAGAGAAAAATAAATGATCAATTTGATCTAAACACTGCATAAAAAAGCAATATGGACCTCTTGTTCAGACACAATCTTTAAGATGAGATGCATGCAAACATATACCAGACTTCTGAGAAATCAATCAAATTTAAAGTAAAGTATTTCTTTCTGGCCAGCCAAGCCCTGTCTGTTGTCACACAACTCAAACACAACATGCTTTGTGGGGACATTTTACACACAATGTAATAGTTTTTTATGGGGACCAGTTTGGGCCAAAATGTTTCACACACAGCTTCTCTTCAGAAACTGACCAAATGTGTGCTGTGGGGACGTCGTCAGTGTCCAGAAAACACTGATAATTAACCAAGAAAAAAGACCCTTCTGAAGATTACGATCTGCCCTAAGTAGTCTACCGTACTTCCACAAACCTTCTAGATGCTTTACATTAAACTGTTGAGTGTACTAATTCATAGTAGAGTACATTACATTACACGTCCTTCCTCTTTTTAGCTACTTAAGACATTAAAAATACCAGGACATGACATAAAGAGGCTGTAGAATGAAATCTGAAGTGATGAACATGAATGTACCTGTTGATGAGTTTCGTGTTGACCAGTGACATCAATCTGATTATCTGACAGGGATGAAGGTTTGGATCTATCCGCTGCAATGCTGTCAGTTGTAATGCTGGTTGTCTGTAAAAACATATTTTATGGTGACAGCGTTTTAGAATATGAAAATAAAGACAAATAAATGAACAATTTGATATAAACACTGCATAATATAAGCAATATGGACCTCTTGTTCAGACACAATCTATAAGATGAGATGCATGCCAACATACATCAGACTTCTGAGAAAAAAATTAAATTTAAAGTAAAGTATTTCTTACTGGCCAGCCAAGCCCTGTCTGTTGTCACACAACTCAAACACGACAGGCTTTGTGGGGACATTTTACACACAATGTAATAGTTTCTTATGGGGACCAGTTTGGTCCAAAATGTTTCACACACAGTTTCTATTCAGAAACTGACCAAATGTGTGATGTGGGGACATCGTCAGTGTCCACAAAAACACTGATAATTAACCATGAAAAAAGACCCTTAGCTGATTAAGACAACAAAACTACCAAAACCTGACATAAAGAGACTATAGAAATCTGAAGTAATGAACATGAATGCACAAATCCAACCTGATAACTAACAAATAACAATGCAGGAACTCTGGTTAAAAATATCTGATTTGCCTGCAGTCTGAACATAGCCTTAGATTGATATCTTCTAACATGTGCTAATAGCTGGTCTACAGCACAGCAATATGACGTTTATACGATTATTTATTGTTGATACTCACGTTTCCTTTAACAGGTGCTTGCAGCCATTATCCACCTGAGCACATGTTGGTAACACAGCTCAGACGAGAGAAAACACACTGCAACAGTTGTTTCTGTGAATACATTTAACTGAGTTAAACCCTCGGAGTGTTCTTTTATCTTTATCAATAACTGTCACTACTTTTTAGCAACACACTGGTCGGATGTATTCCTCCTTTTGTCTCAATTCCATCAGCATGCTTTGACGGAGGCTAACTGTTAAGTTTCCCTATGTAAAGGTACATTCAACTTCCTTCGCGATTTCAAATTAAAAGCCCCAAAACGGAAGGTACAGTCTCTTTTGTATTTTCGTGTAAAATAGAGTTTTTTTACATCTATTTTAATCTGCCCTGTGAAATTTGGCCATTTAAAATGACTGAAATTACATTTTTTTTAAAGCACCTTGTCAAAAGTCTCAATTTAAGTTTAAATGTTTTACTTATACATTCACTCACATATACATCATTGCAAATATTGATCAGGAATTCATCAGCAAAATAATAAAACACACATTCATAAAATCAACTTAACACAATAATCAGACTAAATAATCAGCAGTGTCTTTTTAGTTTGCATTCAACACATTTACAATGAATTGTATGCAAAAACCAAATTGAGGCCTACACTCTGCGTCTACAGGATAGTTACCCTAATCCTAACTAGCTATTATGCAAACTAATTAAAGCTATTTAACTATATATATATATATATTGTATTTATTTTGAGCACTAAACACTGGTTATATTAGTTTGTCATATGCCCTCAAATGTCCCACTACCACAAATAAATTCACTTACCTTGTGTTTTACTTTAGTTTCTCTGTACAAATCATTAGCCCGTTAGCTGGCATCTTCTGCAAACAATCTTCCTCGTCCAGCAAATGAATTGTGACCTTTAAGGCGAGACACGGCAGGCAAAAACATTGTTTTTTTTTTACTGGTCAATTTTGATTTTGGGCTATTTGTCTTCATAAACATGTTTTCTTTCGGACTGACTGTATGTGTATAATGTGTAAAGACCTAAATACACCTTTAGGTCTTTAATTTACTACACTTTGTCTGTTTGCATCTGTAGATTTCTCCTAAATTCAACAAAAGTTAGCATTCTAAATCATCACGCTGCTCCGTGATCGCTGTCTGCACCCTGTCATCACATATATTGTTGGAAAGCTCTCTCTCTCTCCTCTACATTTCTGTCGGATCCAAATATGGTAATTTCCCTTATATCAGCAACCAATCGTGAAAGTAAAAGGGGGGATTTAAGTCTATATGCACAATCTCATTGCTGATGCCAATTTCTGACGTGATTCATTCAGAATCGTCACGGTGCATCGAAAATCATCTCAGAGAAGACGAAAACAGTTTTCATTAGCAAGAGGACACAGGGGATTACAAACTAAGACAGATGATGAAATGCCATCACATAGTATGTTGATGTTTAAATAGTCATTCGTAAAACAGACAGCTTTCAGACAGCGGAGGTAATCAGAGTGCACACAGCAGTGGCTGATAATTCATGTAGTGCGTTTGAATGGACTGATCTGTGGTTTAATATGTCCTTATTGCGCAGGGACAGAGCTTAAAGTTACCATTGATCTGCAGAATCATGGGTGCTGTAGCAGTTTACTACTAGAGGTGCAGTATCTGCAAAGAAGATACGTACAGGCAAAG
>NC_050191.1:30928702-30966202 GCF_008315115.2 Sander lucioperca | reverse complement strand
TGACTGTCCTGTCTCTAACTGTCCTGTCTCTAACTGTCCTGTCTCTAACTGTCCTGTCTCTAACTGTCCTGTCTCTGACTGTCCTGTCTCTAACTGTCCTGTCTCTAACTGTCCTGTCTCTAACTGTCCTGTCTCTGACTGTCCTGTCTCTGACTGTCCTGTCTCTAACTGTCCTGTCTCTAACTGTCCTGTCTCTAACTGTCCTGTCTCTAACTGTCCTGTCTCTAACTGTCCTGTCTCTAACTGTCCTGTCTCCAACTGTCCTGTCTCTGACTGTCCTGTCTCTAACTGTCCTGTCTCTAACTGTCCTGTCTCTAACTGTCCTGTCTCTAACTGAACATGTCAGGTCGGCCAACATGAAGGCCGACGGCTCCTCAGACGGCCGACAGCACGGGACACACTGAACAGACTCGAGTCACCGACCTCTCCAGACGGTCAGACAGCTGATTATCAGGCTGGTGTGTCAGCGCCCTAAAGCATATTTTGTCTGTAATTCATGGCTTTCAATAGAAATTTCTGGAATTCTGCCATAAAAATCTTTAAAGGCTGTTTTCTCAAAATGAGTTTTTTCTCACACTCTGAGTGAAGAATCTCCACTTCTGTAGCACCAACATCCACCAAACTTTACAGTCATATTCCTAACTATATTCTGAAGGTTTTTACAGAGGCATTAGTTGATATGTCATTCTTGGCCTGATTTATATGACATTTTATGCCTAAAAATAGGGCGGAAATTCATTTTTTAAGGCTATTGGCAGTATTTTCTGATTTACTGGGTAACAAAAGCAGAAATTCATAATCCCCTCTATGAATGTCTTTTCATTAAATATATCAACAACATGCAGAAAGAATTTTGAACCTTGTTTTTTTCAATGTTCAGATTCTTCGCTTCAAAATATGTGCAAATTAGTGCATATTTAATTAGATATAGCCTAATTAGCATATTTAAACATAAGATTACAGAAGACTTGCAATACATTTATTTCTCCTATTCATGTGAGTAATCAACTGGTAAAGTTTCATGGTGATATCTGTACCGTATTTTTCGGACTATAAGTCGCTCCGGAGTATAAGTCGCATTTATTTAGAAATTGATTTCACAAAATCCAAGATCAAGAACAGACATTTAATCTGGAAAGGTAAGTTATTCAACTACACAGTAGCACACAGAACAAGGGGCTGAATACGGTAGGTGTCCGGTATGTTAACGTAACACATTAACAGTTATTCAACTACACAACAGAACACAGAACAACTACCAGGGCGTGGAGACGTAACTGCACCGTTGACGAGCATCTACATCTGTGGACTCGTTCCTCCAGCTCTGGCCATCTTGCTTTCAGCGCGCGACTAGCTTTCTTTGTTTTCTTCATTGCAGTAAGAGTCACCTTTACAAGTTTCTCTCTCACTCCAAACTTTCTTTCTGCTGGTCGATTACCGTTTTCGGCTGCATATTTTACTACCTGCAGTCACCTGCAGTTTCTTTTCTTTCTCAGTTGTCTTTAGGAGCAGCATATAGTTGTCAGAAGCCTAGAGCGCCCTCTGGCGGCTTTAGACGGTAATGTTTTCAGCATGAAATAACATTTAAAAACGTGAAATTATAAATATTTTGATATATAAGTCGCACCTGACTATAAGTCGCAGGACCAGCCAAAGTATGAAAAAACTTATAGACTTATAGTCCGGAAAATACGGTAAGTTAAAAATGTTGCCCTATTCACCTGTAGTGTCTCGCCTTAACTAAAAGGTCTATCTCTGTAGGGATCCATCCCATAATGTTGTCAGACACTTAGAATAATAATCTGAGTCTGTCAGCAGCAACAACAGAACTTTTAGTGACTCTAACTGCTGCTGAACATTAGTCCTGTAGGGTTACATTACAGCTTGGTTCTGGTTTAATACTGGACCAGTTTCACAGATTGTTGTTCCATCAGACACTCAGACACACAAACATTAGAAAATAGAGTCCAGGTTGAAAAACACCCAAAGTTACCCTTTAACAGAGATGAAAATATTAGAAACCACTGGTCTTAAAAGTTCATCTGATTTTACACTAGTCTGATCAATTTAAGAGATTTTTCATTTTTAATTTCATGAAACTACCAAACCACTGTAAGACTTTACAATCATCTTAATACTGACCTGAGGGTTTCCAGTTTACAGTGTGGACTCTGAAGTCCAGCAGAGAGCTTCTTCACTCCTGAATCCTTCAGGTCGTCGTTGTAACTCAGGTCCAGGTCTCTCAGACTAGAGGACTCAGAGCTGAGAACTGAGGACAGATCTTCACAGCTTCTCTCTGACAGACCACAGTGACTCAGCCTGTAAATAAATGTACACAATTAACAACATTGTTCTTAATGTTAAATGTGTCTGAGAGCCAGGTTTTTAGTTATGTAATCTTTTTATTTTCTCTGCCTAATTATTTTATTTTTATTTTTTATTTGTTTATTTATTTATCTCCAACAATCAACAATGTTGCAAGACATAAAAACATAAAATCAAACACAAACAATCAGAATCTAACAACAAAAAACAAAATACAAATATAAAGGATTAGTTTGAGAAGGAGCAGGCAGAAGCAAATAGCTTATTTGGTCCTGCCCCTTATTTCACAAAATCATATTATACAAAGTAAAATAAATATGCAAATACAGCATACAATCTTTAGGTCTCACGATAATTTACAACAATACAATAATATACAACAATACCTTTAAATTACAAATTCCAATCCTATGTTTCAGTTTATTCTTTTCTGTATTGATCAAGTAATGATGTCTTTAATCTACTTTTGAGCTGAATGATATTATGGCTCTGTTTGATGTCATTGTTCAGTCTGATTGTCTAAGAATATTTGTGTTGATCAGTCTGCCTTAAAGGGTAATTTGGGGTTTTTCAACTTGGACCCCATTTGTGTTTTTGTGTGTAAGTGACTGATTGGAACAACAATCTTGTAAATTGGTCCAGTATTAAATGAGAACGCTGTAACCAGCAGCTGTGACCTGAGCTGTAATGTAATCCTACAGGGGAAATGTTCAGCAGCAGTTAGAGTCACTAAACGTTCTGTTGTTGCTGCTGACAGACTCAGATTATTATTCTAAGTGTCTGACAACATTATGGGATGGATCTCTACAGAGAAAGGCCTTTTTAAAACCTCTTTAAGACCTTTTTGTTTAACCAGAAACAGCTCTAACACACACACACACACACACACACACACACACACACACACACACACACACACACACACACACACACACACACACACACACACACACACACACACACACACACACACACACACACACACACTCAGACAGACAGACAGACAGACAGACAGACAGACAGACGCACGCACGCATTTTTTTGTGTCATTGGATTACGGCAAAATACGGATCTTTTTTCTCAACGTGTCTTAACATTTGATGGTGAGTTTGGAGATCATCTCAACAGACTGGAGCAGGGCTGAACGATTTTTGAAAATAATCTAATTGCGATTTTTTCCCCAAATATTGCGATTTCGATTCGATTATTTTTTTAAGCTCTTTGTCTTCTGTATTATTCAACAAAGATTAATATAATAATGTATAGTATGAACACACAATTACACACTAGACAGTTAAATAAGTAAAAATATAGTATATATCCACACACACACACACACACACACACACACACACACACACACACACACACAACTTTTTACAGTGCACAGAGAGGAGCTGCCTCCAGCCCCTCCCCCTCGTTTAGTTGCGTGCTGCCGTGTGCTCTTGTTCAGAGAGGCTATCGTTACGTTAGCTAGTTGCTGGTGTTCTTGTTCAGAGAGGCTATCGTTACGTTAGCTAGTTGCTGGTGTTCTTGTTCAGAGAGGCTATCGTTACGTTAGCTAGCTGCTGGTGTTCTTCTTCAGAGAGGCTATCGTTGCGTTAGCTAGTTGCTGGTGTTCTTGTTCAGAGAGGCTATCGTTACGTTAGCATGTTGCTGGTGTTCTTGTTCAGAGAGGCTATCGTTGCGTTAGCTAGTTGCTGGTGTTCTTGTTCAGAGAGGCTATCGTTGCGTTAGCTAGTTGCTGGTGTTCTTGTTCAGAGAGGCTATCGTTGCGTTAGCTAGTTGCTGGTGTTCTTGTTCAGAGAGGCTATCGTTGCGTTAGCTAGTTGCTGGTGTTCTTGTT
The DNA here is from genome assembly GCF_008315115.2 of Sander lucioperca. Lineage (NCBI taxonomy): Eukaryota > Metazoa > Chordata > Actinopteri > Perciformes > Percidae > Sander > Sander lucioperca. The sequence goes on along the minus strand of NC_050191.1, from coordinate 30,962,031 downwards.
CAGAGAGGCTATCGTTGCGTTAGCTAGTTGCTGGTGTTCTTGTTCAGAGAGGCTATCGTTGTGTTAGCTAGTTGCTGGTGTTCTTGCCGTGGGATTAACTGTACTAATAAAACTGTTGAAACACTGTGGCCACGCTGCTGTGAAAGCTCCCCGAACGTCATTTATCAGTCTGATTGTTACCCCTCTCAGTGGCAGCTCCTCCACTCATATCTTTATAACGGAGCTAACCGCTAACCGGAGCTAACCGCTAATCAGAGCTAATCGTTGCCAACCGAGCCTTGAGTTCTGCATGTCTGTATCCATTAACTGCACGTATAGACTCAAGCCCGAATAAAACCCTTTATTTTATTAAAATGGCTGTAAAATTTTTAAACTACAACTCAGAGTTGTTTGAATGACAGAAATCAGCTCCAGGTACGGCGTAGCGTTAGCGTGCTAGTTGATGCTTTCTCTGCGGAGTGCAGAGCTAATTGCTCTCGTGAGTCATGTGACCAAATCGCAGCCTTTGCGATTAGGAAATCGCGTTTTAACATATCGCGATATTATCGAAAATGCAATTAATCGTTCAGCCCTAGACTGGAGCAGGGGCGTAGCAAGCTTTTGAAAAGTGAGGGGGATGGATGTCATTTGTTTATTAACAATAAAAACGATGGATAATCATACTGTTTGTTAACTTGGGCAAACGGAGCATAATCTAATTACCTATGTGCTGATTTGCATAAATAGCACAACAGATCTAAACATTGGGTATAGCCAGGTGAAAATGTCTTGTTGACCTATAACAGAAAAAGACTTAATATTAAGGTCTGATGGGAACCATTTAGGCTACCCATGAGCATTAATACATAGAGGCAGGAAGAAGTACTTTAAACCAGCCTTTATTAATTAACCTATTATTGCAGAGATGGGGTTTGGGGCTGGGTCCGTGGGACTGTTTCTGGGGGTTCACTTTTTATTTGACCTACCTTTTGTCTTCTGCATTCTCCGTACCCTTGTTCTTCTCTCAGACTCATCCCCCAGAAACAGTCCCACTGACTCAGCCCCAAACCCCATCTCTGCAATAATAATACTGGTTTAATACACTCAATAATAATACTGGTTTAATACACTCAATAATAATACTGGTTTAATACACTCAATAATAATACTGGTTTAATACACTCAATAATAATACTGGTTTAATACACTCAATAATAATACTGGTTTAAAGCACTTCTTCCTGCCTCTATGTATTAATGCTCATGGGTAGCCTAAATGGTTCCATTCAGACCTTTACATTAAGTCTTTTTCTGTTATATGTCAACAAGACATTTTCACCTGGCTATAGCCAATGTTTAGATCTGTTGTGCTATTTATGCAACTTAGCACATACGTAATTATATTATGATCCGTTTATCCGTTTATTATGAATGCTATAACGTAGCTAATGTTACGGAACGTTATACTTCTTACATGGGAAACTACTCGTACATATTAGCTTTCATTTAACGTTGCTAGTGAAGTTAAAAAGGTGCAGTTACCTCCCATCCTGTACTTACAACTGATAAACACACCATTTTCTAAATCTCTGCTAACGTTACGCATATAGCTACAGTAACGGCATATAAATAGAGATGAAAATGCCACCGGACATTAAACTTTACGAACATAAATGGCAAAAGACAACCTAGCTAGCTAGCTAACAACCTAATGTTAAATGATAGGTTCAGTTAGCTAACGTTAGCTCGGGTTGTATCTACCTAATTACGATAGCAATTTGTACCAGCAGCATTAAAGAGTTAAAGGAGAACTCCAGGCAATTTTTATGTTAATCTTGATCGCTATAAGTATGTGAGTACTGTCGATAGCAACAAAAACGAGCCGAATCGGTGCTAGCTAACTGGAGCTGCTGCAGCTAATGCCGAGAGCTCCCACTTAGCTAGAACGGCAGTTTTGGGGGCATATCATAAAGAGTGCCTTTGTGCCTCTTAACAGACACAAAATGCAGTTAAAATGTCTGTGCAACATGAACAGGGCCCTTACATGACATTGTTTAAATTCACCTACCCTGTTAGCTGCTAGCTGCCGTCTGGGATGAGTGAGTTCAGCCAGGCTTCAGTAATAATCATCAAGCAGCAGTTCCCTGTGTATTTGTAGCATATATATCCATTTTGTGTGCGATCCATCTGGCGTTGGTGAATAGTAGTCTCTGCAGTGGTGAACTGTGTGTTAGTTGCCTTAGCCAGGCTAGCAGGGCCGACCGGCATCCTTCTACTTCTTCCCCGCCTTCCTCACCTGCCGCGGCCAGTGTGCAGATCGGAGCGTGGTGTGAGAAGAGTGAAGAGCGGAGGTGTTCACAAGGGAAGACGCTTGGAGTAACGTAACTATGGAGCTAGAGCTAGCCTTCAGTAACGCTGTTACTGCACAAGAACCAGGCATCATGTGGCCCGTTTCCATGTAGTTACATAGTCACTGATATGATCATAACCACTACAGTGCTCAATTACATATTTTTGAGGGGGAAATAAACTTTTTTCGCCGCAAATATTTCGCCGCAAAAGCATGACCTGTCCTCTGGAGGACATCCACCAGACCAGCGGGCGCCCGTGGATTGTTGTTGGCCGCGGCAGGCGAGGAAGGCGGGGAGGAAGTAGAAGGATGCTGGTCGGCCCTGCTAGCCTGGCTAAGGCAACTAACACACAGTTCACCACTGCAGAGACTACTATTCACCAACGCCAGATGGATCGCACACTAAATGGATATATATGCTTCAAATACACACAGGGAACTGCTGCTTGATGATTATTACTGAAGCCTGGCTGAACTCACTCATCCCAGACGGCAGCTAGCAGCTAACAGGGTAGGTGAATTTAAACAATATCATGTAAGGGCCCTGTTCATGTTGCACAGACATTTTAATTGCATTTTGTGTCTGTTAAGAGGCACAAAGCACTCTTTATGATATGCCCCCAAAACTGCCGTTCTAGCTAAGTGGGAGCTCTCGGCATTAGCTGCAGCAGCTGCAGTTAGCTAGCACCGATTCGGCTCGTTTTTGTTGCTATCGACAGTACTCACATACTTATAGCGATCAAGATTAACGTAAAAATTGCGAGTTCTCCTCAATGTAGAATGCGGTCTGTTAAGACCGCTGCGAAGTATAACACACCGTTGCCATGAAAAACAGAGCGTTGCTATGGACGCAATTCTGTTCACTCAGGCAATATAATCGCTACACACAGCCTACGACGTAGCTACGTTCGATGCAAGGCGTTTGTGCAAAACTGTGGAAAAACTGCAGAAAAAGTGTTGGTGTTGAACCCTCTCACCGGGAAAAGTGTGGGTGTTAAAACAGCCACATCCCCCACGGGTGCGACGCCCCTGGACTGGAGGTCCAACTCTGATTGGTCACCGTTACATTTTAGTTGAATTTAAGTGTCGGGGCAGTTTGCCACCGTCTGTCTGTTGCAATCCAAGACAGCCGTGCAGCGATTGGATTTCATAAGGGCGAGTTGTTAAATTGTTACAATGTAATTTAAAATCTTCTTTAAAAATAAACATATGTTTATTTAACATGTCTGATTTGTCCATATGTGTTCGTGCTGTGTTCCCCAAGTGGTAGCCAGGTCTCAGCTGCTACAATGAGGGTTTTTGTTGTTTTTTTGTTGCCCCCCCTGGCTCGAATGTCAAACTCCGCCTATGGTTGGTATTATTACTAGGGCTGTCAAAATAACGCGTTAATTTCAATTAATTAATCTGAGAAAAAATAACGCGTTAAAATAAATAACGCGTATTAACGCGCAACCCTGGCTACCAAAATCTGGAGCCACTGATATGTCTGCTCCTCTCTCTGATGCTCTGAAGACGATACAGGAAACACAAACACCGCTGCACGGGACGCTAGTTAACACTATACTCAACAGCAGCTAACTTTAGCCTACCGCTAGCTAGTTAACACTATACTCAACAGCAGCTAACGTTAGCCTACCGCTAGCTAGTTAACACTATACTCGACAGCAGCTAACATTAGCCTACCGCTAGCTAGTTAACACTACACTCGACAGCAGCTAACATTAGCCTACCACTAGCTAGTTAACACTACACTCGACAGCAGCTAACGTTAGCCTACCGCTAGCTAGTTAACACTACACTCGACAGCAGCTAACATTAGCCTACCACTAGCTAGTTAACACTACACTCGACAGCAGCTAACATTAGCCTACCGCTAGCTAGTTAACACTATACTCGACAGCAGCTAACGTTAGCCTACCGCTACCTAGTTAACACTTTACTCGACAGCAGCTAACGTTAGCCTACCGCTAGCTAGTAATCTCATACAGAACACTAGTACTCTCATACAGTACACTAGTACTCTCATACAGTACACTAGTACGCTCATACAGAACACAAGTACTATCATACAGAACACTAGTACTCTCATACAGTACACAAGTACTCTCATACAGTACACTAGTCCTCTCATACAGTACACTAGTTCTCTCATACAGTACACTAGTACTCTCATACAGTACACTAGTACGCTCATACAGAACACAAGTACTATCATACAGTACACTAGTACTCTCATACAGTACACTAGTACGCTCATACAGAACACAAGTACTCTCATACAGAACACTAGTACTCTCATACAGTACACTAGTACTCTCATACAGTACACTAGTCCTCTCATACAGTACACTAGTACTCTCATAAAGTACACTAGTACTCTCATACAGTACACTAGTGCTATCATACAGAACACTAGTCCTCTAATACAGTACACTAGTAATCTCATACAGTACACTAGTACACTAGTACTCTGATACAGTACACTAGTACTCTCATACAGGGCCATGAAGGGATCAGCCCCAGCATACATCCAGGACATGGTCCAACCCTATACCCCAACCCCCCCACTCTGCTCTGCATCAGCCAACCTGCTGGCTGCCCCCCCCCCCACAGCGAGGGACAACTAATCACTCAACCAAATCCAGACTGGTTGCTGTCCTGGCTCCTAAATGGTGGAATGAGCTCCCTGTTGACATCAGGATGGCCAAAAACCTCCACATCTTCAGCTGAAGGCTAAAAACACATCTCTTCAGACTACACCTCAGATAAAGAAGGGGGGGGGGGATTATATATATATTTCTTGATGCTGTACTTTGATATGGCTCTTTGTAGTATTACCTATTTTAAAGCTAATGTTCTTGCTCTTACTACTTGTTGTCTGGAGTTTGCACCTTCAGAGTTGAAAACACTTAATTGTAAGTCGCTTTGGATAAAATGTCAGCTACATGACATGTAATGTAATGTAATGTAATGTAATATAATACAATGTAAAATAATGTAATATAATGTAATGTAATATAATGTAATGTAATGTAATGTAATATAATGTAATGTATGTAATGTAATGTAATGTAATGTAATATAATGTAATATAATGTAATGTAATGTAATATAATGTAATGTAATATAATGTAATGTAATATAATATAATATAATGTAATGTAATGTAATGGTTGTGTTCTGTCAGTTTTGATCAAAGTTTGTGATGTAATGGTCTTCTGTTTAAGGAAACGTAATACGTCTCCATAGCAGCAGGAGGCGCTGCTCTGTATTGTTTCCATTAACAGTCTGATTATTTCCCAGAAAATGAGAACCGGCAACTGATTGGACGAACTCGTCACGTGGTTCTTTTTTCTCCGTAAATTCACAGCCAGACTGTCATGGCGGCTCGTTCAGAATACGATCTCATATTGGACTAAAATAGTTCACCGAAACGTGTTTCTGAAAACATTTGAAGAGAGAAATAGGCCGTGCAGTTGCTGAATCTGTCTTCATTTCAGATCAACAAAGGTCAGTTTAACAGATTTTACTCAGATGTTGAGAGACTCATCTGCTGAGTCCCGACTGTCCTGTCTCTAACTGTCCTGTCTCTAACTGTCCTGTCTCTGACTGTCCTGTCTCTATCTGTCCTGTCTCTAACTGTCCTGTCTCTGACTGTCCTGTCTCTGACTGTCCTGTCCTGTCTCTAATTGTCCTGTCTCTGACTGTCCTGTCTCTAACTGTCCTGTCTTTGACTGTCCTGTCTCTGACTGCCCTGTCTCTAAATGTCCTGTCTCTAACTGTCCTGTCTCTTATTATTAATTAATACATATTTAATTAGATATAGACTAATTAGCATATTTAAACATAAGATTACAGAAGACTTGCAATACATTTATTTCTCCTATTCATGTGAGTAATCAACTGGTAAAGTTTCATGGTGATATCTGTAAGTTAAAAATGTTGCCCTATTCACCTGTAGTGTCTCGCCTTAACTAAAAGGTCTATCTCTGTAGGGATCCATCCCATAATGTTGTCAGACACTTAGAATAATAATCTGAGTCTGTCAGCAGCAACAACAGAACTTTTAGTGACTCTAACTGCTGCTGAACATTAGTCCTGTAGGGTTACATTACAGCCTGGTTCTGGTTTAATACTGGACCAGTTTCACAGATTGTTGTTCCATCAGACACTCAGACACACAAACATTAGAAAATAGAGTCCAGGTTGAAACACACCCAAAGTTACCCTTTAACAGAGATGAAAATATTAGAAACCACTGGTCTTAAAAGTTCATCTGATTTTACACTAAAGTCTGATCAATTTAAGAGATTTTTCATTTTTAATTTCATGAAACTACCAAACCACTGTAAGACTTTACAATCATCTTAATACTGACCCGAGGGTTTCCAGTTTACAGTGTGGACTCTGAAGTCCAGCAGAGAGCTTCTTCACTCCTGAATCCTGCAGGTTGATGTTGAGACTCAGGTCCAGGTCTCTCAGACTAGAGGACTCAGAGCTGAGAACTGAGGACAGATCTTCACAGCTTCTCTCTGACAGCTTACAGAGACTCAGCCTGTAAATAAATGTACACAATTAACAACATTGTTCTTAATGTTAAATGTGTCTGAGAGCCAGGTTTTTAGTTATGTAATCTTTTTATTTTCTCTGCCTAATTATTTTATTTTTATTTTGTATTTGTTTATTTATTTATCTCCAACAATCAACAATGTTGCAAGACATAAAAACATAAAATAAAACACAAACAATCAGAATCTAACAACAAAAAACAAAATAAAAATATAAAGGATTAGTTTGAGAAGGAGCAGGCAGAAGCAAATAGCTTATTTGGTCCTGCCCCTTATTTCACAAAATCATATTATACAAAGTAAAATAAATATGCAAATACAGCATACAATCTTTAGGTCTCACGATAATTTACAACAATACAATAATATACAACAATACCTTTAAATTACAAATTCCAATCCTATGTTTCAGTTTATTCTTTTCTGTATTGATCAAGTAATGATGTCTTTAATCTATTTTTGAGCTGAATGATATTATGGCTCTGTTTGATGTCATTGTTCAGTCTGATTGTCTAAGAATATTTGTGTTGATCAGTCTGCCTTAAAGGGTAATTTGGGGTTTTTCAACCTGGACCCACACACACACACACACACACACACACACACACACACACTCAGACACACACACACACACACACACACACTCACACACACACACACACGCACACACACATACACACACACTCAGACACACACATGCACACACACACCCATACACACACACACACACACACACACAGACACACACATGCACACACACACACACATACACACACGCACACACACACTCAGACACACACACACACACACGCACACACACTGAGACACACACACACACACACATGCACACACACTGACACACATACACACACTGACACACACACACACACACACACATGCACACACACTGACACACACACACATACACACACTGACACACACACACACACACACACATACACACACTGACACACACACACACACACACACATACACACACACACACACTCTCTCAGACACACACACACACACTCTCTCAGACACACACACACACATACTCACACACATACACAAACACACACATACACAAACACACTCAGACACTCACACCCCCCCTCCCACCCAGCTCCTCCCACCGTGTGGTGTCTGGTGTTCCAGGCAGAGCAGCAGTGGTTATAGTTGGTTAATCAGGGGGTTAAGGTGAGGGTTAGCTGCCTGGAAGGAGACGTTGGGGGTTAAACACCATGGAGCCCACCGTGCACACAGCGTCTGTCTCCATCAAGGAGAGAAGACGGCTGGACAAGTTCACAAGTTCACCAAATGTTGGTATCATACGCGGAGTTTGCGGGGGGGCAGGGGGGAGCACTGCAAGGGGGGAGCAATGCTCTCCCACTTGGTGTGGGAGACCTGGGTTAGATTCCCACTGCAATACATCAACCAATGTGCCCCTGAGCAAGGCACTTAACCCCTAGTTACTCCAGAGGCGTGTGAACTCTGACATATATAGCAATTGTAAGTCTCTTTGGATAAAAGCGTCAGCTAAATGACATGTAATGTAATGTAATGTAATGTAATGCAAAGAAACGAATATTACTGTTGCACTAGTCTGGACATGTTACCGTGCCAACGTTGTCATAAAGGTTTCCTAAATGCCATGTATATACATTTGCTGTCAGCTTACTAATTGATTGGGCGTTTTGTGTAGATTTGGACTTTTATACGTTTTATTCCACTTTGTTTAAACGGCGAGGAGGATCTCCTGATCACTGGGGATTACTTTTTATTTTGTGTCATTAGATTACGGCAAAATACGGATCTTTTTTCTCAACGTGTCTTAACATTTGATGGTGAGTTTTGAGATCATCTCAACAGACTGGAGCAGGGGCGTAGCAAGCTTTGGAAAAGTGAGGGGGATGGATGTCATTTGTTTATTAACAATACAAACGATGGATAATCATACTGTTTGTTAACATGGGCAAACGGAGCATAATCAAATTACCTATGTCCTAATTTGCATAAATAGCACAAGAGATCTAAACATTGGGTATAGCCAGGTGAAAATGTCTTGTTGACCTATAACAGAAAAAGACTTAATATTAAGGTCTGATGGGAACCATTTAGGCTACCCATGAGCATTAATACATAGAGGCAGGAAGAAGTACTTTAAACCAGCCTTTATTAATTAGCCTATTATTGCAGAGATGGGGTTTGGGGCTGGGTCCGTGGGACTGTTTCTGGGGGTTCACTTTTTATTTGACCTACCTTTTGTCTTCTGCATTCTCCGTACCCTTGTTCTTCCCTCAGACTCATCCCCCAGAAACAGTCCCACTGACTCAGCCCCGAACCCCATCTCTGCAATAATAATACTGGTTTAATACACTCAATAATAATACTGGTTTAATACACTCAATAATAATACAGGTTTAATACACTCAATAATCAATACTGGTTTAATACACTCAATAATAATACTGGTTTAATACACTCAATAATAATACTGGTTTAATACACTCAATAATAATACTGGTTTAATACACTCAATAATAATACTGGTTTAATACACTCAATAATAATACTGGTTTAATACACTCAATAATAATACAGGTTTAATACACTCAATAATAATACTGGTTTAATACACTCAATAATAATACTGGTTTAATACACTCAATAATAATACTGGTTTAATACACTCAATAATAATACTGGTTTAATACACTCAATAATAATACTGGCTTAATACACTCAATAATAATACTGGTTTAATACACTCAATAATCAATACTGGTTTAATACACTCAATAATAATACTGGTTTAATACACTCAATAATAATACTGGTTTAATACACTCAATAATAATACTGGTTTAAAGTACTTCTTCCTGCCTCTATGTATTAATGCTCATGGGTAGCCTAAATGGTTCCATTCAGACCTTTACATTAAGTCTTTTTCTGTTATATGTAAACAAGACATTTCACCTGGCTATACCCAATGTTTAGATCTGTTGTGCTATTTATGCAACTTAGCACATACGTAATTATATTATGATCCGTTTATCCGTTTATTATGAATGCTATAACGTAGCTAATGTTACGGAACGTTATACTTCTTACATGGGAAACTACTCGTACATATTAGCTTTCATTTAACGTTGCTAGTGAAGTTAAAAAGGTGCAGTTACCTCCCATCCTGTACTTACAACTGATAAACACACCATTTTCTAAATCTCTGCTAACATTACGCATATAGCTACAGTAACGGCATATAAAAAGAGATGAAAATGCCACCGGACATTAAACTTTACGAACACAAATGGCAAAAGACAACCTAGCTAGCTAGCTAACAGCCTAATGTTAAATGATAGGTTCAGTTAGCTAACGTTAGCTCGGGTTGTATCTACCTAATTACGATAGCAATTTGTACCAGCAGCATTAAAAAGTTAAAGGAGAACTCCAGGCAATTTTTACGTTAATCTTGATCGCTATAAGTATGTGAGTACTGTCAATAGCAACAAAAACGAGCCGAATCGGTGCTAGCTAACTGGAGCTGCTGCAGCTAATGCCGAGAGCTCCCACTTAGCTAGAACGGCAGTTTTGGGGGCATATCATAAAGAGTGCCGTTGGGCCTCTTAACAGACACAAAATGAAATTAAAATGTCTGTGCAACATGAACAGGGCCCTTACATGACATTGTTTAAATTCACCTACCCTGTTAGCTGCTAGCTGCTAGCTGCCGTCTGGGATGAGTGAGTTCAGCCAGGCTTCAGTAATAATCATCAAGCAGCAGTTCCCTGTGTATTTGTAGCATATATATCCATTTAGTCTGCGATCCATCTGGCGTTGGTGAATAGTAGTCTCTGCAGTGGTGAACTGTGTGTTAGTTGCCTTAGCCAGGCTAGCAAGGCCGACCGGCATCCTTCTACTTCCTCCCCGCCTTCCTCACCTGCCGCGGCCAACAACAATCCACGGGCGCCCGCTGGTCTGGTGGATGTCCTCCAGAGGACAGGTCATGCTTTCGCGGCGAAATATTTGCGGCGAAAAAAGTTTATTTCCCCCTCAAAAATATGTAATTGAGCACTGTAGTGGTTATGATCATATCAGTGACTATGTAACTACATGGAAACGGGCCACATGATGCCTGGTTCTTGATTCTCCAACTAGGAGCACTTGTGGCACTGTGAGCTTATGGTAAATTCACTCTCTTAAAACACACTTAAAACAATCTTCCTAGCTTCATTCATTTGTCTTCTAACACTATATGACAGAGGGAAGTTTTAGAAGTCCATGGAATATTATTATTTTTAACAGTTTTTCTGAAGAGCGCTTTCAAAGATGTCATTTCCACCACTTTTCAATTTATGTATTTTATTACAATATAATATTGTAAAACTGATTATATAAGATGATGTATCAGTCAATAACATCAGTGGCTACCTAATCATGTAACAAAATAAATCTTAATACTTCATGAACTTAATACATTTTTATTTAAAGTCGCTAAATGCCACGAGTTGCCACGAGTTGGAATTTTTGCCTACAGCATTTCATTTTTGCTCAGGTCTATGTTTATTTTTAAGTCACTCACACATATATTGTAAGTGATGAACTATCAATACTTGATTTAAAATACATTTAGATCCACATCATTGGTTATTCTTATGTTTTTTCTTAAAAACTGTGTAGTGGTGGAAATGACAGTTTATGGTGGAAAGATTGTTTCTATTCATTTTTACTTAAATTGCCAGTCCAAAATATTTTAAAACCATGTATTTTATTATTTAACATATATGAGTTGAATAATATACCCAGTTTAAAGATAATGTTTTTAGTTTTAAAAATAATGATTACAAATTATATGAACCTCAAAACATTCATTTCATTCAAAAAAGCTGTAAATCTCTGAAGAGCTTTGATCTATCTCTCCTCTCTTCCTTCCTGCCCCTGGATGGAGATCTTCCCACTATGGGGGGTCATCTGGGGGGGTTTGGTTGGGGGATCGTCTGGGGGGGTTTGGTTGGGGGGTCGTCTGGGGGGGTTTGGTTGGGGGGGGGTTTTGTTGGGAGATCGTCTGGGGGGGGTTTGGTTGGGGGGTCGTCTGGGGGGGTTTGGTTGGGGGGGGTTTGGTTGGGAGATCGTCTGGGGGGGGTTTGGTTGGGGGGTCGTCTGGGGGGGTTTGGTTGGGGGATCGTCTGGGGGGGGTTTGGTTGGGGGGATCGTCTGGGGGGGTTTGGTTGGGGGGTCGTCTGGGGGGGTTTGGTTGGGGGGTCGTCTGGGGGGGGTTTGGTTGGGGGATCGTCTGGGGGGGGTTTGGTTGGGGCATCGTCTGGGGGGGTTTGGTTGGGGGATTGTCTGGGGGGGTTGGTTGGGGGATCGTCTGGGGGGGTTTGGTTGGGGGGTCGTCTGGGGGGGGTTTGGTTTGGGGGTTGTCTGGGGGGGTTTGGTTGGGGGGTCGTCTGGGGGGGTTTGGTTGGGGAATCGTCTGGGGGGGGTTTGGTTGGGGGATCGTCTGGGGGGGTTTGGTTGGGGGGTCGTCTAGGGGGGTTTGGTGGCTATACAATGTCGCCAGTTTCGCTGATTGATCTTTCACTGTTTTCTTTTTCTTTCCTTCTCCTTACTGGAGACCTCGAAGATTGATTTCACTATTCCTCTTTCTTTTTTCCTGCGATATCTTTCTCCGTCCTTTTCTAGTTTCTGTTGATGTTTAACTGGATCGGCTTTTATTCTGTCCCTGTATTCCTGTGACTTCTTGGCCATCGACTTCGGCATCTTAAATATAAATATAGATAAATAAAAATAAATATGGAGTGTACTGGAATGGTGATATATAAAGTTATCAGTCCAAAAGCACAAATATGTCAGAAGAACATGCAAATAGCGCAAAAAAATGGCAATACATCATGTCAAAAGCTACGCCTGTAATTTCTCAGAGGTGGAAATGACATTTTAGCAGTTTTTCTGCAATATTAGCACACCCTCATGTCAGGCTTAGCTAGTTTTGGACTTAGCATGTTGTTTACTCGTAATAAACATAAATACATTATTTTCATATTAGTTGTACATAATTCAACCGAACTACAGCCAAGGTGGAAATGATGCTGAATAAAAATACTCTGTATAAAAGCGTTGAGTTATCTTGATTTATTTTCTTGTGCTGAAGAGCACATGTGCCTGAAGTTTCATCTACAACTAACTCTTTGTTTCACAATTATTTCCATGTTTACCAAGTAAATAAAATATTTAAGGTGGATCTATTAAGGTGGATTTTGTTGAGGGAGGTGGAAATGACGGAAAACCTGGGGACAGACTTATTTTATTCCAAAAATAGTTTAAAATTGTGATATGCATATGGAATTTCGATGGTATGATATTATTTTATTTGTCCTTAAGACAAACATATTAAAAAATATTTTTAAATCGATCCTTTAATATAATTTTTTAACATTCAAAGAGGGCCAGTCTGGGTTGGGGACAAGCATAAAACTGAAAAATCTGCTAATAAACAGCCTTGCAAAAGCATTTTTAAAAGAAAACAGGGGCAAGATTTGGTGGTAACTAGGATGTTGGAGCATGAACTTCATAATGACAATGTATTGTGCATTTGTTTGTTTATTTATTTACAAAAAAAGGCCAAGGACACAAAAGTTGGGGAATCACCCAACAGCGTTACAGGAAGCTGACTGTAGTCTTGCGCTGAAGTCCGGCAGGAATTCAGTTGTAGCAGGAAAAGGTAAACAGCAGTGTGCAGATCGGAGCGTGGTGTGAGAAGAGTGAAGAGCGGAGGTGTTCACAAGGGAAGACGCTTGGAGTAACGTAACTATGGAGCTAGAGCTAGCCTTCAGTAACGCTGTTACTGCACAAGAACCAGGCATCATGTGGCCCGTTTCCATGTAGTTATATAGTCACTGATATGATCATAACCACTACAGTGCTCAATTACATATTTTTGAGGGGGAAATAAACTTTTTTCGCCGCAAATATTTCGCCGCGAAAGCATGACCTGTCCTCTGGAGGACATCGACCAGACCAGCGGGCGCCCATGGATTGTTGTCGGCCGCGGCAGGTGAGGAAGGCGGGGAGGAAGTAGAAGGATGCTGGTCGGCCCTGCTAGCCTGGCTAAGGCAACTAACACACAGTTCACCACTGCAGAGACTACTATTCACCAACGCCAGATGGATCGCAGACTAAATGGATATATATGCTACAAATACACAGGGAACTGCTGCTTGATGATTATTACTGAAGCCTGGCTGAACTCACTCATCCCAGACGGCAGCTAGCAGCTAACAGGGTAGGTGAATTTAAACAATGTCATGTAAGGGCCCTGTTCATGTTGCACAGACATTTTAATTGCATTTTGTGTCTATTAAGAGGCACAAAGGCAGTCTTTATGATATGCCCCCAAAACTGCCGTTCTAGCTAAGTGGGAGCTCTCGGCATCAGCTGCAGCAGCTCCAGTTAGCTAGCACCGATTCGGCTCGTTTTTGTTGCTATCGACAGTACTCACATACTTATAGCGATCAAGATTAACGTACAAATTGCGAGTTCTCCTCAATGTAGAATGCGGTCTGTTAAGACCGCTGCGAAGTATAATACACCGTTGCCATGAAAAACAGAGCGTTGCTATGGACGCAATTCTGTTCACTCAGGCAATATAATCGCTACACACAGCCTACGACGTAGCTACGTTCGATGCAAGGCGTTTGTGCAAAACTGTGGAAAAACTGCAGAAAAAGTGTTGGTGTTGAACCCTCTCACCGGGAAAAGTGTGGGTGTTAAAACAGCCACATCCCCCACGGGTGCGACGCCCCTGGACTGGAGGTCCAACTCTGATTGGTCACCGTTACCTTTTAGTTGAATTTAAGTGTCGGGGCAGTTTGCCACCGTCTGTCTGTTGCAATCCAAGACAGCCGTGCAGCGATTGGATTTCATAAGGGCGAGTTGTTAAATTGTTACAATGTAATTTAAAATCTTCTTTAAAAATAAACATATGTTTATTTAACATGTCTGATTTGTCCATATGTGTTCGTGCTGTGTTCCCCAAGTGGTAGCCAGGTCTCAGCTGCTACAATGAGGGTTTTTGTTGTTTTTTTGTTGCCCCCCCTGGCTCGAATGTCAAACTCTGCCTATGGTTGGTATTATTACTAGGGCTGTCAAAATAACGCGTTAATTTCAATTAATTAATCTGAGAAAAAATAACGCGTTAAAATAAATAACGCAGATTAATCCATTCCATATTGAGGTTTGACCCGGAGCCGTTCTAGCCTCCATTGGACTGTAAAATGAAGGAGGGAGACGAAAATGTGCTGCCTGGATCATTAACTGGAACATTTACTGTAAAAATCTTCTTCCTGCCAACCCTGGCTACCGAAATCTGGAGCCACTGATATGTCTGCTCTTCTCTCTGATGCTCTGAAGACGATACAGGAAACACAAACACCGCTGCACGGGACGCTAGTTAACACTATACTCAACAGCAGCTAACGTTAGCCTACTGCTAGCTAGTTAACACTGTACTCAACAGCAGCTAACGTTAGCCTACTGCTAGCTAGTTAACACTATACTCAACAGCAGCTAACGTTAGCCTACCACTAGCTAGTTAACACTATACTCGACAGCAGCTAACGTTAGCCTACCGCTAGCTAGTTAACACTATACTCGACAGCAGCTAACGTTAGCCTACCGCTAGCTAGTTAACACTACACTCGACAGCAGCAAACATTAGCCTACCGCTAGCTAGTTAACACTATACTCGACAGCAGCTAACGTTAGCCTACCGCTAACTAGTTAACACTATACTCGACAGCAGCTAACGTTAGCCTACCGCTAGCTAGTACTCTCATACAGAACACTAGCACTCTCATACAGTACACTAGTACTCTCATACAGTACACTAGTACGCTCATACAGAACACAAGTACTATCATACAGAACACTAGTACTCTCATACAGTACACTAGTACTCTCATACAGTACACTAGTCCTCTCATACAGTACACTAGTACTCTCAAAAAGTACACTAGTACTCTCATACAGTACACTAGTGCTATCATACAGAACACTAGCACTATCATACAGTACACTAGTACTCTCATAAAGTACACTATTCCTCTCATACAGAACACTAGTACTCTCATACAGTACACTAGTACTCTAATACAGTACACTAGTACTCTCATACAGAACACTAGTACTCTCATACAGTACACTAGTACTCTAATACAGTACACTAGTACTCTAATACAGTACACTAGTAATCTCATACAGTACACTAGTACACTAGTACTCTGATACAGTACACTAGTACTCTCATACATTACACTAGTACTCTCATACAATACACTAGTACTCTCATACAGTACACTAGTACTCTGATACAGTACACTAGTACTCTCATACAGGGCCATGAAGGGATCAGCCCCAGCATACATCCAGGACATGGTCCAACCCTATACCCACACTCTGCTCTGCATCAGCCAACCTGCTGGCTGCCCCCCCCCACAGCGAGGGACAACTAATCACTCAACCAAATCCAGACTGGTTGCTGTCCTGGCTCCTAAATGGTGGAATGAGCTCCCTGTTGACATCAGGATGGCCAAAAACCTCCACATCTTCAGCTGAAGGCTAAAAACACATCTCTTCTGACTACACATCAGATAAAGAAGGGGGGGGGATTATATATATATTTCTTGATGCTGTACTTTGATATGGCTCTTTGTAGTATTACCTATTTTAAAGCTAATGTTCTTGCTCTTACTACTTCTTGTCTGGAGTTTGCACCTTCAGAGTTGAAAACACTTACCGTATTTTCTGGACTATAAGTCGCACTTTTTTTCATACTTGGCTGGTCCTGCGACTTATAGTCAGGTGCGACTTATATATCAAAATATATATAATTTAACATGTTTTTAAATGTTATTTCATACTGAAAACATTACCATCTACAGCCGCGAGAGGCGCTCTAGGCTTGTGACAACTATATGCTGCTCCTATAGACAACTGAGAAAGAAAAGAAAATCTTATTCTGCAGATTACAAACTGCAGGTAGTAAAATACGCAGCCGAAAACGGTAATCGAGCAGCACAAAGAAAGTTTGGAGTGAGAGAGAAACTTGCGAGGGACTGGCAAGTTTGGCAACTGGGTGCTTGAACAGCGTCCTGCTGGGAGAGGCTCGTCAACGGTGCAGTTACGTCTCCACGCCCTGGTAGTTGTTCTGTGTGCTATTGTGTAGTTGAATAACTGTTAATGTGTTACGTTAACATACCGGACACCAACCGTATTCAGCCCTTTGTTCTGTGTGTAGTTGAATAACTTGCCTTTCCTGTACTTGGTCTTGGATTTTGTGAAATACATTTCTAAATAAATGCGACTTATAGTCCAGTGCGACTTATATATGTTTTTTTCCTCTTCATGACGCATTTTTTGACTGATGCGACTTATACTCCGGAGCGACTTATAGTCCAGAAAATACGATAATTGTAAGTCGCTTTGGATAAAATGTCAGCTACATGACATGTAATGTAATATAATGTAATGTAATATAATGTAATGTAATATAATGTAATATAATGTAATGTAATATAATGTAATATAATGTAATGTAATGTAATATAATGTAATATAATATAATGGTTGTGTTCTGTCAGTTCTGATCAAAGTCTGTGATGTAATGGTCTTCAGTTTAAGGAAACGTAATACGTCTCCATAGCAGCAGGCGGCGCTGCTCTGTATTGTTTCCATTAACAGTCTGATTATTTCACAGAAAATGAGAACCGGCAGCTGATTGGACGAACGCGTCACGTGGTTCTTTTTTTTCCGTAAATTCACAGCCAGACTGTCATGGCGGCTCGTTCAGAATACGATCTCATATTGGACTAAAATAGTTCACCGAAACGTGTTTCTGAAAACATTTGAAGAGAGAAATAGGCCGTGCAGCTGCTGAATCTGTCTTCATTTCAGATCAACAAAGGTCAGTTTAACAGATTTTACTCATCTGCTGAGTCCCGAATGTCCTGTCTCTGACTGTCCTGTCTCTGACTGTCCTGTCTCTAACTGTCCTGTCTCTAACTGTCCCTTCTCTAACTGTCCTGTCTCTGACTGTCCTGTCTCTGACTGTCCTGTCTCTAACTGTCCTGTCTCTGACTGTCCTGTCTCTAACTGTCCTGTCTCTGACTGTCCTGTCTCTGACTGTCCTGTCTCTGACTGTCCTGTCTCTAACTGTCCCTTCTCTAACTGTCCTGTCTCTGACTGTCCTGTCTCTAACTGTCCTGTCTCTGACTGTCCTGTCTCTAACTGTCCTGTCTCCGACTGTCCTGTCTCCGACTGTCCTGTCTCCGACTGTCCTGTCTCCGACTGTCCTGTCTTTGACTGTCCTGTCTCTAACTGTCCTGTCTCTGACTGTCCTGTCTCCGACTGTCCTGTCTCTGACTGTCCTGTCTCTAACTGTCCTGTCTCTAAATGTCCTGTCTCTATTATTAATTAATACATATTTAATTAGATATAGCCTAATTAGCATATTTAAACATAAGATTACAGAAGACTTGCAATACATTTATTTCTCCTATTCATGTGAGTAATCAACTGGTAAAGTTTCATGGTGATATCTGTAAGTTAAAAATGTTGCCCTATTCACCTGTAGTGTCTCACCTTAACTAAAAGGTCTATCTCTGTAGGGATCCATCCCATAATGTTGTCAGACACTTAGAATAATAATCTGAGTCTGTCAGCAGCAACAACAGAACTTTTAGTGACTCTAACTGCTGCTGAACATTAGTCCTGTAGGGTTACATTACAGCTTGGTTCTGGTTTAATACTGGACCAGTTTCACAGATTGTTGTTCCATCAGACACTCAGACACACAAACATTAGAAAATAGAGTCCAGGTTGAAAAACACCCAAAGTTACCCTTTAACAGAGATGAAAATATTAGAAACCACTGGTCTCAAAAGTTTATCTGATTTTACACTAAAGTCTGATCAATTTAAGAGATTTTTCATTTTTAATTTCATGAAACTACCAAACCACTGTAAGACTTTACAATCATCTTAATACTGACCTGAGGGTTTCCAGTTTACAGTGTGGACTCTGAAGTCCAGCAGAGAGCTTCTTCACTCCTGAATCCTTCAGGTTGTTGTTGTATCTCAGGTCCAGGTCTCTCAGACTAGAGGACTCAGAGCTGAGAACTGATGACAGACCTTCACAGCTTCTCTCTGACAGACCACAGAGACTCAGCCTGTAAATAAATGTACACAATTAACAACATTGTTCTTAATGTTAAATGTGTCTGAGAGCCAGGTTTTTAGTTATGTAATCTTTTTATTTTCTCTGCCTAATTATTTTATTTTTATTTTGTATTTGTTTATTTATTTATCTCCAACAATCAACAATGTTGCAAGACATAAAATCATAAAATAAAACACAAACAATCAGAATCTAACAACAAAATACAAATATAAAGGATTAGTTTGAGAAGGAGCAGGCAGAAGCAAATAGCTTATTTGGTCCTGCCCCTTATTTCACAAAATCATATTATACAAAGTAAAATAAATATGCAAATACAGCATACAATCTTTAGGTCTCACGATAATTTACAACAATACAATAATATACAACAATACCTTTAAATTACAAATTCCAATCCTATGTTTCAGTTTATTCTTTTCTGTATTGATCAAGTAATGATGTCTTTAATCTATTTTTGAACTGAATGATATTATGGCTCTGTTTGATGTCATTGTTCAGTCTGATTGTCTAAGAATATTTGTGTTGATCAGTCTGCCTTAAAGGGTAATTTGGGGTTTTTCAACCTGGACCCCATTTGTGTTTTTGTGTGTAAGTGACTGATTGGAACAACAATCTTGTAAATTGGTCCAGTATTAAATGAGAACGCTGTAACCAGCAGCTGTGACCTGAGCTGCAATGTAATCCTACAGGGGAAATGTGCATCGTCAATTTTGTCCACTAAAAGTTCTGTTGTTGCTGCTGACAGACTCAGATTATTATTCTAAGTGTCTGACAACATTATGGGATGGATCCCTACAGAGATAGACCTTTTTAAAACCTCTTTAAGACCTTTTTGTTTAACCAGAAACAGCTCTGCTCTGTCTCCACTAGCACTAAACCCACCAGACTCCATTTAAAAAACTATACTTTTAGCGTGTATAGAGCCAACATATCTTCACATGTAAATCAGTAAACTATGTTTTCATTTCTACCAAAACTAGAGTTGTGATTGTTGGAAAAGTAGAAAGACGAACCAATACGGCTTTTCATAGCTTCATTTTTTTTCTGTTGACTTTGAAAAAGTTGTATTTTAGGATGCTAAAATTACTTTTTATTTATATGGACTCTGGTGGGTTTAGCAAACGTAATTTCTCCGATGTTTTAATGTTAAAAAAAGGATCTTAATCTTTAACAGAAAGGTCTATCTCTGTAGGGATCCTTTCCAAAATGTTGCAGACACTTAGAATAATAATCTGAGCCTGTCAGCGGCAAAACAAGCACTTTTGTGGATGTATATTGAAGGTGCACAACTGCCCAATAACTTAAATTGTAGCTTGTTTTGCTGTTTATCAACTGCAGCGATCTTGCTTAATACTGGACCAATGTCAAAGATTGTTGTTCCCATCAGTCACTTAGACAGAAAAATATTGGAAAATAAAGTCCAGGTTGAAAAACACCCAAAGTTACCCTTTAACAAAGATGAAAATATTAGAAAAAAAGTTTATCTGATTTTAAAAGTCTGATAAATTTAAGAGATTTTTCATTTTTAATTTCATGAAACTACAAAACCACTGTAACACAAAAATGTTTTATTTGTTATGTATAACATTTAGCATATTTGGAAGTGTTCATGTATCCACTTACAGAGCTTTGTTGGAGGTTTTGACCACTGGCAGCAGCCTCAGAAGAGCCTTTTCTGAAGCGCCGTATTTTTTCAGGTCAAACACGTCCAGATCTTCTTCTGATGACAGTAAGATGAAGACCAGAGCTGACCACTGAGCAGGAGACAGTTTATCTGTGGAGAGACGTCCTGAACTCAGGTACTGTTGGATCTCCTCTACTAGAGAACGATCATTCAGTTCATTCAGACAGTGGAACAGATTGATGCTTCTTTCTGCAGAGGACTTCTTCCTGATCTTCTTCTTGATGTACTCAACTGTTTCCTGATTGGTCTCAGAGCTACTTCCTGTCTGTGTTAGCAGTCCTCGTAAGAGATTCTGATTGGTCTGCAGTGAAAGACCCAGGAGGAAGCGGAGGAACAAGTCCAGGTGTCCATTTGGACTCTGTAAGGCCTTGTCCACAGCACTCTGGTAGAGATATGTCAGTGTAGATCTGTCTTTAAATGGTTTTATCCACCTTTTTGCTTCTGACAGCAGGTTGACTCCAGAGTTGGTGAAGGTCAGATGGACATGAAGAGCAGCCAGAAACTCGTGAACACTCAGATGGATGAAGCTGAACACCTTGTCCTGGTACAGTCCTCTCTCCTCCTTAAAGATCTCTGTGAACACTCCTGAGTACTTTGAGGCTGCTGTGATATCGATGCCACACTCTGTCAGGTCTGATTCATAGACGATCAGGTTGCCTTTCTGCAGCTGCTCAAAAGCCAGTTTCCCCAAAGACTCAATCATCTTCCTGCTCTCTGGACTCCAGTGTGGATCTGTCTCAGCTCCTCCATCATACTTGACTTTCTTCACTTTGGTCTGAACCACAAGGAAGTGGATGTACGTCTCAGTCAGGGTCTTGGGCAGCTCTCCTCCCTCATTGGTCTTCAACATGTCCTCCAGAACTGTAGCAGTGATCCAGCAGAAGACTGGGATGTGACACATGATGTGGAGGCTTCGTGATGTCTTGATGTGGGAGATTATTCTGTTGGCCTGCTCCTCATCTCTGAATCTCTTCCTGAAGTACTCCTCCTTCTGTGGGTCAGTGAACCCTCTGACCTCTGTCACCAAGTCAACATACTCAGGAGGGATCTGATTGGCTGCTGCAGGTCGTGTGGTTATCCAGAGGCGAGCAGAGGGAAGCAGTTTCCCCCTGATGAGGTTTGTCAGCAGCACACCCACTGAGGTGGACTCTGTAACATCAGTCAGGATTTTAGTGTTGAGGAAGTCCAGAGGAAGTCGACACTCATCCAGACCATCAAAGATGAAGACAACCTGGAGCTCTTTAAAGCTGCAGATTCCTGCTTCTTTGGTTTCACTAAAGAAGTGATGAACAAGTTCCACCAAGCTGTACTTTTCCTCTTTCAGCCTATTGAGCTCTCTGAAGGTGAATGGAAATGTGAACTGGATGTCCTGGTTGGCTTTGTCTTCAGCCCAGTCCAGAGTGAACTTCTGTGTTAAGACTGTTTTCCCGATGCCAGCCACTCCCTTTGTCAGCACCTTTCTGATTTGTTTCTCACTTCCAGGTGGGGTTTTAAAGATGTCTTCATGTGTGATTGTTGTTTCTGGTCTGTCTGGTTTCCTGGATGCTGTTTCAATCTGTCTGACCTCATGTTCATCATGGATCTCTGCAGCCCATTCCTTTGTGATGTAGATCTCTGTGAACATCTGATTCAGAAGGGTTTTGTTTCCTGCTTTTGCAATCCCCTCAAACACACCCCGGAACTTCTCTTTTGAGTTGGATTTGACTTTTTGCTGGCATGCAGCAATAATCTCTGAATGAATAAAACAATGAAATCAATAAGGGGTTGTTCCAGTGAATGTGAATATTCATGAAATCTATTGAGCCCATTAGACACTAGGTCCTGAATAGGTTAACTATTGTAACATTATGTGGATGTTTGTTTGGGGGCATGCTCTATAAGCCACGGTGCAACACACATAATGACTATCTTTAAGAGGGACATATTAGCTACACAGCTAATGTTTGTTGAAATCTTCATGATATGTAAGTATGATCTTTGTTAGATATTTTTTTTAATCCATAATGATTATGGTTTACCTGCAGGTTCTGTGACGGTCTTTGGTAACTTCTCTAGATCTAGAACCAGATCATTCTGATTCATCTCGACTAAAACTATCCTGGTCACTTTAAAAGTGTTAGTACTGTAGGTCAGGAACATCTGATCCACTGTGTCCATCCGGTCTGCATTCTCCAGTCGACTCTTTGGGATTGCTGGGAAGTCTTCTAGGACCCCCTTCGGCTGCAGGAGCCACTTGAAGCGTTTAAAGTCTTCAGCTTCCAAATTGTCTAAAGTTCTTAAGAGGTCCGATTTCGCCATCTTTTGTCGCTGCAAACATTCAAAAGAAAGTAATCACCGTATAGCATTTATTTGGGTTATGAAATACTCAGATTATCAAAACAGGCCAGTTTTGTAGATTGAGTTATGATGATTTTCTTATTAGTTTAAAGTTAAGGCAGAAACATGTTGATGTGGAAATCTATGCACAGACAAATTATAGAGCATAGACAAATGAACCAAGAGTTAAGATGGATAAACTCTGCATCGGTTTAATGTGAAAACGTATTTGGATGAGTTGAGGAATTCTAAATAATGATAACAACACTGTCAGCGTATCCACATGATGCAAGCCTTTGGTAATTAATTGCTAATATTTTTATCTGCAGTCTCAACAATTTTACCATTATCAACAGGTACCCCGTCCCTCTCACTTCCTCTGCTTTAAACTTTTACAAGGTGATAAGGTGTTTACTAAGTAGGACTAAAGGAATGCATATCACCTAGTTAGGATAATGGAGGAGGACAAATAAACACCCAATGGACCCTACGCGTATCTAGATATGCCAATATGAGATCGTATTCTGAACGAGTCGCCATGACAGTCTGGCTGTGAATTTACGGAGAAAAAAGACCCACGTGACGCGTTCGTCCAATCAGCTGCCGGTTCTCATTTTCTGGGAAACAATCAGACTGTTAATGGAAACAATACAGAGCAGCGCCGCCTGCTGCTATGGAGACGTATTACGTTTCGCGCAGAGCGTACGCTCAAGTCAGTGTCTCTTTGGTATGTTCTGAGACACTTTTTTGGACCTCGGGGACCCGACTGATCAGTCCGACTGGCTTTTCTGCTGACGGTCGGCCGTCTGGTTGGTGTGTAACTACCTTTACAACGCCTGCTCAACCATCAGTTTTTTGTGAAGGCCGAAAATTGTTAATTCCATGTTGCCAATGTGTTTCTCCTGTATTATGTGGCTGAGGGGGGAGGTCACCATGGGCCCAGAGAAGGTGAGAGCACTGAGTGAATTCCTCCTCCTGTGTGTGTTTGTGTGTGTGCGTCTGTGTATGTGTGTGAGTGTGTGTATGTCTCTGTGAGTGTGTATGTGTGTGTCTGTGTGTTTGAGTCTGTGTATGTGTGTGAGTGTGTGTGTATGTCTCTGTGAGTGTGTGTGTGTGTGTGTCTGTGTGTGTTTATGTGAGTGTGTCTGTGTGTGTTTACACAGTAACATAAAATGTTATTTTGGAGCATTACGCTGCCTCCTCCTCCATATTTTTTTTTCCTTTTGAGTCTGACTTTCTCAGCGCCACCTTTCCATTTTTTTTTTTTGGGCTTTACGTCATCAGACTTACACACTGTCTGTTAACGTTACCGATAGACTTCCAAACGCGACCAGTAAAAACAGAGGTGTTCGATGGCTTTACGTCATAGGCCGACCAGGGCTACGCCATTTGGGGAGGGGCCGCTCACTGATTCCCCTATATTTCTGAAAATCCTAGACATGGCTGCTCACATAGACAATGAATGGAAAGCATGGAAATGACCTTTGGCAGTGGACACGTACCATTAGTCTTTGAACACTTCAATCATGCACTTAACTTCAGAATATTAAGTGTTTAAAAACAAAGGAACCTGATCCAAGTTGATCCAAACTGTCAGACTAGTTCAGACACTCCCTGCATTTTTCACTGATGACGTGAACTCAGATTACAATCAAACTGCTGTTGGTTGTACTTAAAAAAAAATACAAACAACTTTACATGTAAAAGTTTCTAAAATCATTCCTCTTTAACCCAGAGAAATATTCTACAGAATATTTAAAGTAGATATTTTTAATCAACCAATCAGCATAAAGGAACCTTACTCTCCAGTTAAACAGAGACACAGCACAATGTGATCAAAGCTGATTATCAGACATTACCAGATTCCTCTGCTAGGATTGGGATCAGGATCCTCTGCTGAACTCGATTTAGAGACTTTCCAACTTCATTTGTCGAGGAAACTCTGGCAGAGACCAAGCTGCTCTTCTCTTCCTCGTCTGTCCTGGTCTCTGTGTGCGTCTGATCTGAGAACGCCGGCACACCCTCACGACTTCAGTCCAAGTCTAAAAAACACGTCAAGTCAAAACATGTCCAATTGGAGGTAGATGTCAGCCTGTCAGAAGTGTTTGTGTTTTAATGTCCTTGTTCCTCCCCCTTACCTCTCTCAAGAGTTTGGCTAGTTAGGCTTGAGTACTCTTAGTGCCAGGTGCCAATTGTTTTTGAAAACAATATTTTTCACAATCACATTTTTGAGAGGCTTTAGATACCCTGGAACCCCCCCAAAGGTCCCTTGCAAACCAGGGTTTTTACGGTTATCCCTTAAATAACGTGTAATAAATAGTAACAAAGCAAACTTTTTTTTTTTTTATTAAAAATTGATTCAATCAGACATGATTGTGATCAGCTCTGAGTGTCTTCATCAAACAGTCGTCTGAAGGAAAACACACTGTGGGGATTTGAACTCTCAACTTTCAGTACATAGAGCTGCTACTCTATGAGCTGAGATATCGTCTGTTGCAGGGGCGGACTGGGACCAAAATTCAGCCCTGGCACTGTAGTCACACCAGCCCACATCACCATGCAGCCCCACCCACGGACACGTGCATTCACTAATTACATTTGTGTACAGATGGTGAAATAATATAAGCAGTACCTTATGTAACAGATTTTTAAACATTTAATGAAAGTAACTGGCAAACAATGCTTACTACTTTTTAAAGAGCACACGTTTATAACAAATGTACACATACTGTCTGTACTGTCTCTAACAATGTCTATATTTATGGCAAGGAAATCACAAAATTCTGGTGGCTGGTAACAATTTAAAATACTAAATATAATAGAATATTATTATATTCAGTAGTCCAGTAAGGGGACTTTCACATCCGGGACATGGGCCGGATACGACAACACTTTACCCCAAGGTCCAGTTGTTTAATTAGCATGAACAGGGCTTTATTAGCCTGGGTAAACCCTGACGAACTTCCGGCAAATTTGAGATTTGCTTTGCAAGTTAGTCTGGCGAAGAGCCCATTCAAACCCATTTCCAATGTCCCCAAAATCGAGGCACCAATCACAACCGCTGAGGCGGGCTTTACACCAATCACAACCGTTGAGGCGGGCTTTACACCAATCACAACCGCTGAGGCGGGCTTTACACCGATCACAACCGTTGAGGCGGGCTTTACACCAATCACAACCGCTGAGGCGGGCTTTACACCAATCACAACCGCTGAGGCGGGCTTTACACCGATCACAACCGCTGAGGCGGGCTTTACACCAATCACAACCGCTGAGGCGGGCTTTACGCAACGACGATAGCGACAGCGACGGCGAGCGGCTTTTTGTTTACATTCAACCAAAGTGATAGAGAAAGACACATGACTCTGCATTCAACATGATGGCTACCGAAGCGCAGCGTCACCGGTATCGTTGGTCTGATTGGTTGAAGGACTATCCAATGTGCCCAGAGGCATTTGAGCGGCGTCCGTTGGTGATGCCCCTTTGGAAATGAACTGTCAATGAACCCTCCCCAGACCCACTCTCCGTTACAACGGAGAAGGGTCTGGTGTCAACCAGGCTAGGGCTTTATGGTAACTTTTTCCCCCAAGGAGCACGTTTTGCTCCCAAGTTGAAAAATGTAGGTTTGACTTCCAGAGGCTACTGCTTTTACTACTAAATTGTACAATAACACAATCATGTTATGGATACAAAACGTTATAAAGTGTAATGTTTTCTATATTGTATTGATCAAAAATGATCAGTGATGTTGAGACTACAGTATAACGGACCACCACAGTTCATGCATACATGTGAACCGCGGATTAATTACAGAGTTTAACCTACATAGTGTAAAACGGGACACTACGTGAATGGGGCCCAGCAGAAAGACGGAGCAGAACGACGCTGCATGTTCAGGGTTTTCATGTGTAGCTCTTAGCACAAAATGTGTGTTGTCCAGTAAACTGGAACTATAATTTGGGAGAATTGTTCAATTTTAAGAACATATCCTAATTGTACAATCCTCCCAAATTGCAGACTTAGTTCACTGGACCAGTGACTATCTAGTGTTGGAGGCTACTGTACATTCATGTAACAACAGGGAGAGGACAACCAAATGGTTTTTGACCTTATATATAGCTTGGGGGAAATAACTGATGAATATACTCTGTTCCATTCATGGTTACAGTGTGCATGGCATTTACAGGGTTCGTACACCTTTTCCAAGGTCCAATTCCAGCACTTTCAAGCACTTTCAAGGTCCATTTTAAAATGTTTTCCAGCACCTTACACCACAGTAAAATACATAAAAATACAAATTACAAAAATTACAAAATACTAAATTATTATTTAGTGTTTTTATCAGATTAAAAGAAATAATGCTATAAACAGCCAAAATTGTGTTTCTTAATAGCAGAAGTATCAGATATTTAAGCAAAACACAAGTTTTATTTTTCAAAATGTATCACTGTCTAAGTAGACTTTGCTAAATATCTAACCTGCCTGAGTCAATGTAAAAACAATTACGCCAAACAAAATCACTCGACAGGTTCACTTCACACCCCTACATTATCACCTTTAAAATGTTTAATCTCTTCATGGTTCATAACATAACAGAGTAAGACAGCTATGGAGAGGAGCACTGAATGGGAGGATCTGAGCCAAATGACATGCAGCTGGGTCATTCTGGGTCAAAATCCAGGAAAACAGTTGCTGCACCCTCTTAGATTTTGCTCAAAATTTATGCCACCCTTAATGTCAGTTTTTTCACACTTTTTCCCAAATCTAGGGCATGCCGTAAAAACTTGTAATGGCTCAGTCATATTGACACGTTTGTCTTCCACCCTACAAAGTTTGGGCTGCCTATGAATAATACTTTTTTATTATATTAATGTTCTAATATAGCTTCCCAGATAATGTGATTTTCAGGCTGAAAAACAAGTAATTTCAAGGGCTAAAATATGAAGACATAGGATTTGAACAGAAATATTTTACAGGCCTTGGTTTTGGGACACATTCTTGATATAGAAAAGGTTCGAACAAAATCTGAGACAGTGCAACAACAACAACAACAACAACAACAACCTGTAATTCCATTTTAACCCAGAAGACTGACAGTGCACAGGCACCTGCCTGATAAATAGCCTATATTATGTAATTGAAAAAAAAAAAACATGTATTTCATTGCCAAGACATATACATTTATCTACTGGAATAGAGCAGTGTAAATATTGCATAAGGCCATCCTCAACCTTACAGTAGGCTACTTGTATGACATTCCATCTGACACGATTTCTGTTCAGCAATCAACGATTGTTGTTATGCACCGGGCTAACATTTGCAGGTTTTAATTTGCGGGTAGTTAATGTTACAGTTACTGTGATGTAACTTTGGCTATGTTCACTGCATATTCCACAAATGAACATGCCATAACGGACATGCAGTACTAATGTAAGGTATTTTATTGTGTAACCTCTCAGTTGAGGCTGAATAGGAAGTTACAGTAAACATAGAGCTTTTATTGTGACGGGGAAAGCGGAAGTGGATAAAGTGTTGAATTACATATAGGATATCTGTCGGCTTGTTGAGCCGTGTGTTGCCAATGAGCACATCAGTTTGAATTATGTTCTTATATATTTTATTTGCTCTCCCGATGGCTTACCACTGCCAGGGTTACAACTGAAATAATAGGCTAAAGCAACAACAGTTTCTGGAAAGGAGAAGTGTAATTATGGTCAGATATTGGTCCTGACTGATGAGGAAATTATATTGATAAAAGCGTTGTGATATTTTTTTTTTTGCCAGCTTTCCTTCCTGCGTTTTGCCTGTAAAACCATGTCTGTGTTCTTCATATTTATGTAGAATTATAATTTGCTCTTCTTATGTAAACTATGCGTCTCTGGTAGAGGTTTGTGATTGGTCGTGCTGCCTCTTTTATGTGAACGGTGGATTGGGAAACCCTGGGTTGACTGAACTAGATGTTAACCACCGTGGTGACACAGCTTATGATGGACCACGGTTGTTAGGTTAGATGAAGCTGGGGAACTGAAATACATCCAGGACATGTTGATCTGGATTTGTAGTCCAGGCCTCAGGACTGATCATTATATAGTAGTAGAGGCTTTATTTCAGACACTCTCTGCATGTTTTTACTGCACTCTGAACGCTCTGCTCAGTTGGTAATCATTAAGAGATTTTCATACGTCCAAAAGAAATTTGCCTTCGGGACAATAAAGTATATCTTATCTTATAAACTCTCTGCATTTTTCACTGATGACGTGAACTCAGATTAACTTTAAACTGCTGTTAGTTGTACTTAATAAACACAAACACCTTTACATGTAAAACTTTCTAAAATCATTCCTCTTTAACCCAGAGAAATATTCTACAGAATATTTAAAGTAGATATTTTGAATCAGCCAATCAGCATGAAGAAACCTTTCTACTGTCCAGTTAAACAGAGACACAGCACAATGTGATCAAAGCTGATTATCAGACATTACCAGATTCCTCTGCTAGGATTCTCACCTGCTGAACTCACTTCAGGTCCATTTAGAGACTTTCCAACTTCATTTGTCGAGGAAACTCTGGCAGAGACAAAGCTGTCTTCTCTTCCTCGTCTGTCCTGGTCTCTGCGTGCGTCTGATCCGAGGACGCCGGCACACCCTCACGACTTCAGTCCAAAGTTACCAATGATGTATACATCATTTATGGTTCATATTTGCCTTTTACCCCTGTGAGATCACATTTACAATCATATGATCATTTTCGTTTCTTGTGAGAAAACAAGGAAATTCAATTATTAAAAAGATAAGAAATAGAAACATGATTTTGGATCATTATTGGAGCTTATTTCTTAGAACTTAATCAGAACAGGTGAAAGGGCTGAAATGGAACAAGTTGGTAACTTAGTGTGTAGAAAGACAACATACACACACACACACACACACACACACACACACAGACACACACACACACACACACACACACAGACACACACACACACACACACACACACACACACACATACCCACACACACACACACAGCAGCAGCAGCAGCAGCAGCACCCTGAATATTCTTATACGAATCGCCGTATAAAAACGCTTAATTTAAGCTTATTTTACTTTTCGGCAACAATAAAACGTTCACCCAACACGTCTCGGTGGATTTTCTGAATATTCTGAATCTATAGTTACTTCGGCTCGATGTATTTCACCCAGCAGCTCCTAATGTTAGGAAATATCTGAAGAGTTGAGACTTGTCTGCCTGTCTCTCAGCGGTGGCTCGCTGCCCGCTGCTAGGGCGTGTTTCCGTGGCGAAAGAAACCGACAAAACGTTAAATATACGAACATTACACGCTCTCTTGTGTATGAAATCAATGCCGAATTAAAGATGGAGTCAATTGTATTTCTAACAACATTAGTTTATAATTTATGAAGTACGTTATTTTTTTCAGATGAGCGCGTAATCCTAAAATATCCAGATTTCCTAACGGAGTTCTGCATCAGCAACCCCACCTTCAAGCTGCAGTATGAGGGCAGCTAGCTCTAACTTTACCGTGCCGTGCCGTGCCATTCTAAAACTGTGATTAGTTTGAAGTTGAACTCGGTTTCCAGCAGAAGAAAACTACCACCAGGGTGGGTCAGACTCTGTCACTAGTTTTCAGTCTTCTCACTTTAAACTGAAGCGGGTTAAAAAGTCACTTCCGTGTAGAGTCAAACAGTTTGAGCACATTTACGGTCCAACACACACGTTAACGTGTTAAAACTGGAACATTTGAAGAAATGTGACTGTTAGCAGTGAAGTCTGGACTCACCTCCGTCAGCTTTAAGGGAATACAAGTTGTGTTAACGCTTTCATCTGTCCCGTCCACTCTGACCGACTGTCCCTAACTCACTAACATCTGTCTGTCTGTCCGTCGGACTGCTGCTGCTCTGAGACCCTCTGCACATGCGCATTATCTAATAACACACACACACACACACACACACACACACACACACACACACACACACACATACACAAACAAACAAACAAACTCATCATACTGCAGTAAAAGTACTAACGCAGTGATAATACAGTTTTTTACGATTGCTATGACACTTTTAACAACTTTCCTAAACTCTTAACACAGTTAGCACAACATCCGTCTGTGTAGGCTGTAGGCTACAATTAACACATTTCTTATTGCTTTGACACAAAATGCATACAGTTAACACACATTTAAAATGCTTGAACTTCTTTTACACACAAGCTCAACCAAGACCAAAACAATGGATCTTTACTGACCAATTTACAAATGCTTTCACACATCATAACATCATGTTGTAAACCTAACTTATAGGCTAAAGTCAAAGTGAACAGCTGCTCATATTGTAAATTTAAACACAAATATATCCCCTGGATTTTATACATGCATTAATTGAGAAACAGCTGATTGGAGCTATGCAAATAGATCGATCACAGCTGATTCCCTTCTAGGAAACACACTCAGCTGTTGAGATTCTTTCAATCACATGACTACAGCTACATTAAATCCAGTGCAATACATATTTCAGGGATATACGTCTCCAAGACATTGGCTGTGTCTCAAAGCGCCTACTTGCACACTTCAAACACTTAGTTTGAAGTATATCGTGGAGAGAACGCACTGAAAGTACCAGGATGACCCCCTAAAAACGGTCCAAAAGTTCAGTGTGGAACGATGGACCCTACTCGCATTAAACGGGCGCCATCTGGACTACAAAGCAGAAAGGGGAGGGACCAGGGACGTCGACCGGCAGCTGATTGGACGAACGCGTCACGTGGGTCTGGCTTCTCCCGGATTTCACAACAGAGCATAATGGCGTCTCGTTCAGAATACGATCTCGTATTTTACTAAAATAATTCACCGAAACGTGTTTCTGAAAACATTTGAAGAGAGAAATAGGCCGTGCAGCTGCTGAATCTGTCTTCATTTCAGATCAACAAAGGTCAGTTTAACAGATTTTCGTCAGATTTTGAGAGGCGGCGAGCCGAGCCGACCGCTCGTCATTTCCGGTAAGTGTTTTAACGTAAGTGTTCATTTTAGGACAATACTAACCATATAATAGTGGGACTACGGCAGGAAGTGGTCAGTGACCATTAGCAGTGGACTACGGCAGGAAGTGGTCAGTGACCATTAGCAGTGGACTACAGCAGGAAGTGGTCAGTGACCATTAGCAGTGGACTACGGCAGGAAGTGGTCAGTGACCATTAGCAGTGGACTACAGCAGGAAGTGGTCAGTGACCATTAGCAGTGGACTACGGCAGGAAGTGGTCAGTGACCATTAGCAGTGGGACTACAGCAGGAAGTGGTCAGTGACCATTAGCAGTGGGACTACAGCAGGAAGTGGTCAGTGACCATTAGCAGTGGGACTACGGCAGGAAGTGGTCAGTGACCATTAGCAGTGGGACTACGGCAGGAAGTGGTCAGTGACCATTAGCAGTGGGACTACGGCAGGAAGTGGTCAGTGACCATTAGCAGTGGGACTACAGCAGGAAGTGATGGAAGTATGCTGAATGAGACAGCCTTTTTCTGTTGTTATACATATTTATTTTGTTTTTCCTACTTGGAAGTTTATGTCACTTGTGGTAATGCCTCATGTATGTCTGTTGGTGTTATTAATCTCATGTATGTTTGTATGTATGTCCTCTTCTTTTTATACGAGCTACCCAGGGATGCACAAAGAATTTCAGCCTTGGCTGACAATAAAGTTGTATCGTATCGTAAGACCGTACAGCCCGGTCTCTCGCCAGTTTGTGTAAATGTCATGTTATTTTTAATCTATTGATACGTCTTCATGGGGACGTTTTTCTCGTGTTTTTACGTGGTGGCCAGCACGAAAATGTGAAGTAATGTATTTCAATGGGAAGCATATTTCGTGGTCACAGCACGAATACGGTAGGGAGTAGTATAAAGAGCCGAAAATCTGTGTAGGGAGGCTGGTCGGGGTCAGTGCTTAATTTGTAAAGTGGGAGGTCCCGGAGCGCAGGGGGTGGATCCGGCAAATCATAACGGGGGTTGGAGGTAACAGAACCAAAAAAAAATTACACTGCCTACATAGCTTCTCTGACTAAACAACCTAAACAACGCTGTGTGGACATCAGGGCGATGTTTATTTTAATTTCAGAACATGCACTGCATCGTTGAGAAATGTAAAAAAAATTAAAAATACACTACAACGATCGTTT
>NC_050191.1:30833702-30923702 GCF_008315115.2 Sander lucioperca | reverse complement strand
AATTAATTGAAAAGAAAAATTTACAGTGTCCAAAGCACAACAGAGCTTCTAGAAAAAACAAGTGAATTGGGATTTTTCCTTGACCGGATTTTAAAATGTAACATTGATTTCCAAGAGTTTACTGACGTTGATAGTAGTGTGCAGATAAGTAACCTTGACAGATTCCAAGTGCACTTTTCAGAAGCACCCCATCTTCAAACTGTCCCAAGAGAAGTCTGTCAAACTCATCACTCAACATTTTTACCATCATTTGTTTTTTGGATCATGTGTACAGCTAGTCAAATTGTGTTTTAGAAAAGTCAGATAGACTACAGAGAATTCACACTAATAAAACATTAAATGAACAAAACTAATTATAAGGAGCTAGCGACATGTTGCTGCTGAACTTAACTTGACTTATTTCTATATTCTGATTTTAGGCAGGAAGTACCATTGCCTCCCTCTTTAATGCATCCCAGGATCCAGCACAGAGCACACAGCCACAACTAGTCAGCATTGGTCATCTAAGGGAGGGTCACAGCAGTACGTCATTGTGGGCAAGTCTGACAAGTTTGCTATTCCCTTGGATGAAGGCCTGGCATGTGCTGTGGACAAGCTCTTCAAGCTCTACTGGGTATGCAACTTGGCCTACCCAGCCCCGCTCAGCTCTCCGTTCTCATTCATCGAGTACATTTACGACTTACCCATGTCAACAAACAGGAGAGCAAAGGTATTGGTACTCATTTCAAAAGTCAAGTCTATTAATTAGATCCCACCAAATGTACAGTTGTCCAAGATGTCCATCAAGATTCACACAGATAAAGAAACTGATGTGGCACCTTCGTCAAATACATGCATTGTCAGAGGGATTGGAGTTCACACTTACTTGCAGCCAAGATGGTTGTCCAAGGACATACCACAGCATTAATTCATTTACCAAGCACCTTTCTAGAGAGCACCAAATAGCAAGTACCACAGTTGTTGAGCCTTCTCTTCAGACCTTCCCAACATTTACTGACTCCTCTGGACCATCGACACAACAACTCTAGAGGAAAACATAGCTGAGCCTTCTGAGGGTTTTAAACTTGTTTCTTCAAGTGACAGTGCAGCCTCATTTGTGGCAAAAATGTATGCTGGGTCAAATGTAACCCTAATGGATGTAACAAGAACTGTAACTTGTGTTAAAGAACTTGTGGAAACAACTGTAGCTACATTACAAAATTCTGTGTCATCAGTGTTCAATAATATGGATGTACCACATGACCATGAACTTGTGCTACCGCTAATGGGACAGTTTGAAAGTGCCAAACAAATGTTTGATGACATAGACACTCCTTTTAAAGGAAAATTTGTCTTGGTCACAGGGCAGATACTGTACGGAAACAGGGACAAATGAAGCAGGTTTTGGCACCAGACACTTGTCAGTATGTACCAATACTTGAAACAATCAAATTTCTATTTAGTAATGACCAAATGCAAAGTGTCTGTTACGGAACGGCACAGGAGGTGGAACCCAAAAGCAGACTAAAAACACAGTAATCAAGACTAAGTGTTTAATGAGTGAAATATATACAATAATTGTGCTGGTGGCAAAAAGGAGGGTTGTGTCGAGGGAATCCAGTGGTGAGTGGTGGGTGCAGTGCGCTCTCCAGAGCGTGCCCAGTGAAGTGGTGGCGTTGACCATGTCCTAAGGCCTCCTCCAGAGTCCAACAAACAATTGAGTTTGAGTCCAATCCTTACAGAGAGAGAGAGGAGCAGGCGGGGTGAGCAAGCAGGCAGGCAGGCAGGCAGGAGTAGGAGCAAGCAAGGCAGGCTGCAACAAGAGAAACACAGATAATACTTAAGCTACACAAGCTAAAACACCAGGAAAAACAATTAACACAGGGAGCCAGGAGTGCAACTATACCACACTGGTAGACGGTACGATCTGGCGACGAGTGGATCACAGAGCCAGCCTTAAATACTGCAGGAGGGTGATTAGGGAATGAGCTTCACCTGGTGCCACCTGCCAGCTAAGCCGCGCCCACAGCTCACAGTAATCGGCACAGGAGGGAGGGACATGAGAGAAAACAAACAAAAACACAGAGAACAAAAAAGAAGCATGGGCTGCCATGATGACATCATGACAGTGTCTACTTAAAAAGCAAGAAAAGGAATGACAACATGATGCAAGACTATAGTGATGGGTGTCAATTCTCAACTCACCCACTATTCCAACTGTATCCAGAATCCCTGCTAATTCAGTTGTATTATGATGATGTTGAGACAACAAATCCTCTGGGCTCCAAAACAAAAATCCATAAAATGGGTGCTGTTTACTTCACTCTACAGAATTTACCCCCAGAATGCAATTCATCCCTAGCTCACATTCACTAATGTGTGTTATTTAATTCAATCGACAGGGAGACATATGGGCAGATATGGCATATGGTGAGATACTAGAGCCACTTCTTGAGGACATCAGAGTCCGTGAAAACTCTGGTATAGAAGTTGAAGTTAAAGGAACACGCCGACTTATTGGGACTTTAGCTACATACTGGGAACTATATTTTCAGAAAAGCGAAGCATTGCTACTCTACTCGGCTTCTCAGGTGCTGCGAGAAAATCACTCCACCCAGGTAGCAGAAGTAGCAGTGCTTTGCCTTTCTGAGAATATAGTTCCCAGTATGTATATGGTTAGAAGATGGCTGTGTGTCATGTGACCTTGTATTTGTACACCGCTGTGACTTTACAAATCACAACATGTAAATAGGAACATGTTGACGTATTTTGTCACTTATTCGGAGCAGTAGGCTAGTTGGAACCAGTTACCTTCAGGATCCGTGCTAGGCTAGGCTACCGGTGGAGCCGTCGGAAAGAGCTACACGCACGGAGATGAGAAGGGTATGTATGGACTTATCTAACTCTGGGGGTTAGATAGTCCATACATACTTATCTAACACCCAGATAAGTATGTATGGGGGTATGGTGAATAAGCTAAAGTCCCAATTAGTCAGCGTGTTCCTTTAATGGACAAACTCAAAAGCAGTGTGGAACTCTTTCATTTTGACAGCAGATAATTTGGCAATACATTCATTGTGTGGCTATGTGGAAAGCTTTTCTGCAAACAAATGTTGCCAGTTTTGTGTGATCGATAAGCAGGAAATACAGTCAATGTTTGATGAAGACAATGTTGAAAAACGCAACAGGGAGAACTATGAGCAACATGTACGGTTCTGCGATCCAAGCTCAACTGGTGTTAAAGGGAACTCTTGTTTGAACGTCTGCAATATTTCCATGTAACAGAAATGCATGTGTGGACATAATGCATGATGTACTGGAGGGTGTGGCTCCTTTGGAAGTGAAGCTGTTGTTGCGTCACTTCATTTATGAAGAGAAGCTTTTCACGTTAGAGGAACTTAATAGACTTAGACTTAAACTTCTCTTTATTGATCTTTTTGGGATGACTCCCGCAAGGAAATTAGACTTCCAGCAGCAGTTTTCAGCAGCATACAGAACACTCTTTAAATAAAGAGGTATAGAAAATAAAAAATACAGTATAAGAATAACAATAACATAAACTTTTAGCTAAATATATGGAGTAAACAAAAGTAAACAAACAGTAAAAAACAATAAACTACAGATAATAAAGATAATATATAGGACTGTGTATGGCATTGTGTATTATACAGTTAATAAATAAATGACATTTAGCATAAATTAGCAGTTAAGAGCAGTTAGAGTGTCCAGGTATGTATGTGAGTAGATTATTAATTTATTAACACAGTGAATGAGTTCCTTCCTGTTCTGTTCTGTCCTCTTTACCCTATTTCACCCTATTTCCTCCTCCCCCCGAGTGAGGACTTATAGAGTATGATGGCATGAGGGACAGAGGACTTCTTGAGTCTGTTGGTCCTACACTTGGGAAGGAGCAGCCTTCCACTGAACAGGCTCCTCTGGTTGCTGGTGACGGTGTGCAGGGGGTGGCTGGCATTGTCAGTAATGTCCAGCAGTTTGTCCAGTGTAATCACAGGATTGCTGCTTTTGACTATGGTTACATGAATGAGAAAAACAAACCAAGTGCCATTATCAATATGAGATCTTCTGAAAATGCTGTCAGCCAAACTGCCTCCCAAATGTGGTGTCTCTTGCAAGTTTTACCATTTTTAGTGGGAGATTTCATTAATAGGGAAACCAGTTTTGGCATGTGTTCATTTGTTGAGGGTAATCTGCAGCATAGCTTTGCACCAGTTGTCAGTGTTGGGCTTGCTGTGTTTCTTAAACAGCTCATCATAGATCACCATACGCTTTACAAGAAGTTGTTTTGCTGAAATCTAATTCCGAAGCACCATTTTATGGTACACTATCCAAGAATGCTTTGTTTGTTTGGACTTCTTTCTCAATTGTGGTGTATGAGATTTGAGGCAAAGCATAATCCAATGAAAAGGCAAGCACATGTGGTATGCAATTTCAAAAATATTGCCAAAACTCTTGCTTATAAACATCATGTTCAACAAATGTACAATTTCAAGCTTGGTGACCCGTTTTGTAAAACATACAATGTCGACAATGCCTTTCCTGTGAACATTGGTGCTTTAAAGAAAGCTGTTGTTATACTGGAGGGACTTCAATCAGCCCTACGCACAGATTTCACAATGAGTAGCATCATTTATGTTACACATTCGCTGACTGTAAATGGCCACACATACAGGACTGGATCGGTGCTGCCACTAAAGACACAGCATCACAGGGAGCACTTATTTGGAGAGATCATTCATGTTTTACCACAGGGAGAGGTATCCATCTTTTTCATTAGTCAGTACTTGAAGTTAAGTACTTTGATGAGCATTTCTATGCATATGTGTGCAAAAACTAAAGACTTGAAATGATCAATGTAATGATGTTGCAGATGTTAGAACTCTTGACATCATGTCAAATTTTAGCACTGAAGAGCTCTATCTCAGTGCCAGGTATAAGATTTTGTAGGTGCGTCTGTTGATGGTGATGTCGTGTTCAGAATTTACTTTTAAAAACATGAATTTTTGTACTTGTGTTATATGTGTTGTATTTCAAATTAAGGTAATGCCTGTTAAGTTTTGAAAAAATGTGCTTTTTAAAAGGGTTTAATATGAAATCTTAAATAAATGACTAATTATGTATTTTTGCTTTTCATTATTTTTATATAAAAGGAAACATTAATAATAATTTACACACAATTAACACTTTTATATGTTTATCTGGTGTACACATGATTTACACACAATGTGTAGAACTAACACATTTATGTGTAAGCTGCGTAACACAGCAAATGTGTAAAAATGGTTTACACATTTGCTGTGTTGAATTAACACAACATGTGTTGTCCCTGAGCACACTCTGTAGATGTGTTGAAATTCAACACATGTTGTGTCATTTTAACACATCACTTCTTAGAGTGGAGTCTCCACTTAGCACCAACTACAATGTTTAATTTTAAATGAATGTAGCCTACTGTCAGTCTGGCACACATGGGTTTTCAGTATTTACCGTGGGTGCTCGAGCTCCGGAGCACCCACGGTATCAGCGCCTATGCTTGTAGCCCGCAGGCCGCCACTTGAATGGGCTTGGTGTAGAGTGTAACTTAGTTCCTGCAGCTGGTGTGTTAGCGCCATCCTGTGGTGTTCAGAGGAGGCACTGAAGAACCACACTCAGTGTTAGAAATAACACATTCACATCTTCTTTTACTTTAAATGTAGTGCATTCATTTAGAACGAAGCACAATGGCTGATTATGTATAAGCTGTGACCTTGCAATAGAGCTTAGATCGGGCCCAAAAAATCAAGCCCGACCCTACCCGAGCACGTTGTTTCTGAGCCCGGCCCGGCCCGACACATGAACTGTAATTATGAGCCCAAGCCTGATTTAAACCCGACAATTTTTTAATACGTGGCCCGTCATAACTGACGATCTCAACTACAATTCACAGTTGTTTGAGCTGCAGAAATCTGTTTAGAAGGGTATGCTTGGAGAAGTAACAAAAGAGGACATTGAAGGCTGACTATCATCTTTTCCTGCCATCATGTGTCTGTTCATCGTCCCCGTGTTTTTTCTGTCATGGCGAGCAGCGTGCCGCGCTTAATGCACTCGAAAAGCCAACACATATGTTGTCACTGCCCAAGACTTGTTTAAAATGGTTCCGTACCTCCGACTTTCCTCCAAACTTGCTCAAAGGTAGGTAATTCTCCAGTTCTTTACTTCTTCATACTCCATGTTGCACTTAAGCTACACCATACAGCCCAGCAGGCCCGGTGTGATGCTCCACCATACACAGCCCGCAGGCCCGTGTGAAGCTCCACCATACAGCCCAGCAGCCGGTGTGATGCTCCCCATAGCAGCCCAGCAGGCCCGGTGTGATGCTCCACTGTTGGTACACTAGGTACAGATCATATTATTGCATATTATCAAAGCTGTTATCAATATGATAAAGTGTCTGAATATGGTTATTAATAACTTTATCAATCAACAAACATCAAACTGGGCACCACCCCTGAACTCAGGGGCCAATATTGAACTGTGGGATAGTCTCATTGTCAGTGGAAGGTGAAATCCGACACTGACCTGTGTCCAACCAGCAATTAATACATAATTATCGATAATCCCAAACACTGCTAATAACGTATAGTAGATTATTAAATCAAATTATCAATGGCCGATCATAATCCTTTGATCAATTACCACCAATATCTTTCTTTTAAGTACACAAACAAGCAAAAACAAAACAGCATGTGGGGAGTCATGTGGTGTGTTGTGTGGTGTGTGTGTGTGTGTGTGTGTGGTGTGGGTGTGAGAGAGTGGTGTGAACGAGTGGGTGACATAGTGTAGTCCTAGCCAAAGACTACAAAAATGGCTACTCTTGTGACTGCACAAAACTGTTTCACCCCCAGAGGGAGGTATTGATAGGCTAGGCCTAAGATTAGCCGTTAGCTCATTCAGCTAAGCTTGTGCTACCAACAATAGGCTAGCTGCTAAGCTAAACGTGTCTGCACACGTGTGGCTGTACCAGAGAGACACACCGTGAGCGCAGAACTGTGGAGCGGTCTGCAGTTTATGTGCTCGCTGTTGGGCCAGCTGTTCACCTTAGCGCGTGTGTTGTACTACTATGTTTCATATATTGTGTGTGAGAGAAAGGTAGAGAATAGGAAAGACAGATATATATATATACTTGATCTCACAGTACCTAAAACTCCTCAGCAGTGGGAGCAGCAGAAGTCGCAGTTACAGTCCTGAACACGCTGAGCTACATACTTCACCCAACAGATCACAATGCACCGTGATCAGAGTACATTAGCCAGAATAGAATATGACTCAGCGTCACACTCCTAGATTAATGACATTACACGCGCAGCAGTAGCGCTGTATAAAATCAGATCACATATGTGAACTCGCAAAGAAACACCCTCATTTATCGTCTGCCCAGACGTAAGCCTTCTTACTGTGTGTTCAGTCCGTTTGTCCGTAGGTTTCCACGAAAGAAACGGGGGTCCGTGTCTACTCGTCAGCAGATCAGAGGAAGCTCTCCTTCCAAAAAGGGCAGAAGGAAGAGAGCTAGAGTCGACTTGAGAAGAAAACGTGTCCGATTTCCTTCTAGAGAACGTGTTGTTCTCTCTGCAGTTTTGAAACACGATGTGTGTTACAGGATCCAGTGGTGTTCTTCCAGAACACCGAGAGATAAATCCACTTTCTGGCGAAAGTGGAAGTTTTGGCACAAGGTTGCGTGCTTCCTGCAGCAACGGGTTGCTATGAAAGACTGAGATTTCTGTGTGTCATGCTGTAGTGACCAAAGTCACAGGGCAAAAGACGAGAAGTGGGGGGTGACATGGAGTTTTATAGCTCAGGCCACCAGACCTGGCTCCATGCTGGTTTTATGGTACCTCTGAACCAATGGGAATGCAGGACCTCCTGGTGTTTCGGCCATTTTGTGCAGTAACACCTAGGTGCGACTTTTAGGCTGCAAGGTCTGCATGCAGGCCGTTGTTAGAAAATGGGTGATGAACCATCTCTTCTGAGGAGACCTGGATCGGAATTTTCCAAGTAGGCCTTCTTTGTCTCAGGCCCATTGTCTCTGAGCACATGTTGGCTGGAAATCCTTTGTTTGACAAGATAATGTTTAACTCACTCCTGGACGGTCCCAACACCACCATACAGCCCAGCAGGCCCGGTGTGATGCTCCTCCATACAGCCCAGCAGGCCTGGTGTGATGCTCCACCATACAGCCCAGCAGGCCTGGTGTGATGCTCCACCATACAGCAGGCCTGGTGTGATGCTCCACCATACAGCCCAGCAGGCCTGGTGTGATGCTCCACCATACAGCCCAGCAGGCCCGTGTGATGTGTGCGAGTGGAGGACACGCTGCGAATGATTATGGCATAGCTTTCTCCCCACCCAGTTAGGCTAATAAAGTAATGATTAAAAAAACACAAATGCTTGATCAAGGCCCGGCCCACAGATAGAGGTGGGAAATATCAGTCCTGTTTGGGCGGAGAATCTAAACTCTACCTTGTAACCGTTGGGCCTTGAACCCTCAATCTTCAGGTCCAAAGGAAAGCACTGATCTCACTGAGTTACTGCCTAGTTAATTACTCATCTTACTGTTACGTTCATTGTGTAGATCTGCACCGGAGATGGTCCAGCGGTGAAGGACCAACCCTGCCTCAGGTATGTCACACAGGAGTGACTGCTGTCTTTGTGGTTTAATTTTAAAAAACAACTAAAATGTTCTAACCTTGCATTCACAAACAACTGATTAATACTGCAGTTTTGGACCATAAAATGTAATTTCATGTAATTTTGAATGCAGGACTTCTACTTGCGAGATGCCTCCTCTGAGTCAATTAGTCAAATAAGATTGACTTTAATTAACAATGGATTAATCAGAAATGACTGATCAGCTCTGAGTGTCTTTATGAACAGTCCTCTGACGGTCGGCAGAAACAAAACATACACTGTGGGGAGTTGAACCCTCAACCTTCAGTACATAGGACTGCAACTCTATGAGCTGAGATATCCTGCTGTAAACTGGAGGAAGAAATAGAAGAGGTTTCAGTGTGTTAAAGACCTGTTGAACTTCCACAAT
This sequence comes from Sander lucioperca, assembly GCF_008315115.2. Taxonomy (NCBI): domain Eukaryota; kingdom Metazoa; phylum Chordata; class Actinopteri; order Perciformes; family Percidae; genus Sander; species Sander lucioperca. The sequence continues at coordinate 30,914,632 of NC_050191.1, read as the reverse complement.
AACCATTGAAACATCTTAAGTGTAAAGTGCAGGTTAACCACCACAACCAATTAATGTGTAAATAAGTGCTCAATATGTATATATTTAAACATTTCTGTCTTAAAAAGCTGGGAGGAGGCCTCGGGGAAGACCCAGGACTAGGTGGAGGGACGTCCTGCTGGGAGGAGGCCTCGGGAAGACCCAGGACTAGGTGGAGNGGAGGCACTGAAGAACCACACTCATGTTAGAAATAACACATTCACATCTTCTTTACTTTAAATGTAGTGCATTCATTTAGAACGAAGCACAATGGCTGATTATGTATAAGCTGTGACCTTGCAATAGAGCTTAGATCGGGCCCAAAAAATCAAGCCCGACCCTACCCGAGCACGTTGTTTCTGAGCCCGGCCCGGCCCGACACATGAACTGTAATTATGAGCCCAAGCCTGATTTAAACCCGACAATTTTTAATACTGGCCCGTCATAACTGACGATCTCACTACAATTCACAGTTGTTTGAGCTGCAGAAATCTGTTTAGAAGGGTATGCTTGGAGAAGTAACAAAAGAGGACATTGAAGGCTGACTATCATCTTTTCTGCCATCATGTGTCTGTTCATCGTCCCCGTGTTTTTTCTGTCATGGCGAGCAGCGTGCCGCGCTTAATGCACTCGAAAAAGCCAACACATATGTTGTCACTGCCCAAGACTTGTTTAAAATGGTTCCGTACCTCCGACTTTCCTCCAAACTTGCTCAAAGGTAGGTAATTCTCCAGTTCTTTACTTCTTCATACTCCATGTTGCACTTAAGCTACACCATACAGCCCAGCAGGCCCGGTGTGATGCTCCACCATACAGCCCAGCAGGCCCGGTGTGATGTGTGCGAGTGGAGGACACGCTGCGAATGATTATGGCATAGCTTTCTCCCCACCCAGTTAGGCTAATAAAGTAATGATTAAAAAAACACAAATGCTTGATCAAGGCCCGGCCCACAGATAGAGGTGGGAAATATCAGTCCTGTTTGGGCAGAGAATCTAAACTCTACCTTGTAACCGTTGGGCCTTGAACCCTCAATCTTCAGGTCCAAAGGAAAGCACTGATCTCACTGAGTTACTGCCTAGTTAATTACTCATCTTACTGTTACGTTCATTGTGTAGATCTGCACCGGAGATGGTCCAGCGGTGAAGGACCAACCCTGCCTCAGGTATGTCACACAGGAGTGACTGCTGTCTTTGTGGTTTAATTTTAAAAAACAACTAAAATGTTCTAACCTTGCATTCACAAACAACTGATTAATACTGCAGTTTTGGACCATAAAATGTAATTTCATGTAATTTTGAATGCAGGACTTCTACTTGCGAGATGCCTCCTCTGAGTCAATTAGTCAAATAAGATTGACTTTAATTAACAATGGATTAAATCAGAAATGACTGATCAGCTCTGAGTGTCTTTATGAAACAGTCCTCTGACGGTCGGCAGAAAGTAAACATACACTGTGGGGAGTTGAATCCTCAACCTTCAGTACATATGGCTGCAACTCTATGAGCTGAGATATCCTGCTGTAAACTGGAGGAAGAAATAGAAGAGGTTTCAGTGTGTTTAAAGACCTGTTGAACTTCCACAATAACCATTGAAACATCTTAAAGTATAAAGTGCAGGTTAACCACCACAACCAATTAATGTGTAAATAAAGTGCTCAATATGTATATATTTAAACATTTCTGTCTTAAAAAGCTGGGAGGAGGCCTCGGGGAAGACCCAGGACTAGGTGGAGGGACGTCCTGCTGGGAGGAGGCCTCGGGGAAGACCCAGGACTAGGTGGAGGGATTATATCTCCAACCTGGCCTGGGAACGCCTCGGGATCCCCCAGTCGGAGCTGGTTAATGTGGCTCGGGAAAGGGAAGTTTGGGGTCCCCTGCTGGAGCTGCTGCCCCCGCGACCCGATACCGGATAAGCGGACGAAGATGGATGGATGGATGGATGTCTTAAAATGCGTTAAAATAACATTTATTGGGGTTTACGCAAGTTAGCATGTTTTTTAACATAACTGGGTGATGACGTCATATGAGGGAGTAGCAACCCATAGCAACCCATACTCTGCTAGATTCCTACTGTCTATAGCTAGACTATGGAGAATGACTGGGAGACTGAGGAGGTGGGAAACCATCAAATTCTTGATGGACCACAACCCTACAATTTTGAACCAGTCAGGCGTGAGAGAGGAGAGGAAATTGCCAGAAATCATGGCCCCCAAAGGGTTATAAATGCATGTTGTGAGGAGAATGAGTGGAGGGTTGGCCAGGTGTCCTGGTGAGTAGCTAGAGCTAGTCTAGGCTAGGCTGGTGCAAACTTAACTCGGATAACATTAGGGAACAAGCCAAAGTCTTTTCAAAATCTCCGTCAAAAAGCCGTCATGGAGAATAGCAAGGAGGGACAACGACAGAAGACATTATTTACTGACATGGTGTCAGTAGTCCTAATCAGAGCTGTAGAGATGCACACACTGCACAGGCACAATGGCGCTTTGCCGGCATCTGCTGACAGAACGCGATATCCGAAAACCCAACTCACCGCCACGGGAAAACTGAAGAGGGTGCATTTCGACCGGTGGGATGTGGGTGAGCCCTTGTGGACCATTGTGTGCTTCAATGTGGATTTTAAAAACACCCCCTTTGAAGGCAGGTTTCAACATCATACAACAAGTAAAAGAACAAACAGAGGAGAAGACGCAACCAACAACCAACCACTACAAGATTCTAAATTAAGCTTTTGCTGAAACGTGATTTCTGTGTGAAATAAAAGTTAAGTAGCCTGGGAAAACCCTGACGAATTACCAGCAAATTTGAGATTTGCTCTGCAAGTCCGTCTGGCCAAGAGCCCATTCAAGCCCATTTCCAATTTTTCCAAATCGAGACACCAATCACAACCGTTGAGACGGGCTCTACACCAATCACAACCGTTGAAGCGGGCTCTACACCAATCACAAACGTTGAGGCGGGCTCCACACCAATCACAACCGTTGAAGCGTGCTTTACACCAATCACAACCATTTAGGCGGTCTTTACATGATGACGATAGCACTGCGACGGCGAGCAGCTTCTTGATTACATTCAACATGACAGCCACCGAAGCGCAGCCCTAACCCATTGATGCCGCTGTCGCTGCTACGTCGTTGGATTGATTGGTTGAAGGACTATCCAATGCGCCCAGAGGCATTTGAGCGGCGTCCGTTGGTGACGCCCCTTTGGAAATGAGCTGTGAATGAAGTTTGCCCAGACCCACTCTCAGTTACAACTGAGAAGGGTTAGGGGTCAACCAGGCTAAAAGTTAAGTGCTTCCTGTTTTGGAATTTGATTAAATGATTTGGAGATGGGGGCAGGTGCATTGTTATTCAAGGAAGCACTAGATTCTCGGAGAGTCATTAGGTTTCCATTAAAGTCAATGTGTATTTCCACTGACTGCAGAACGTCTGCGTCCCGACTCCGTCCCAGCTCCGGTGGTCCCAGCCCTCCGGAGCAGATACCAGAGCTTCTATTTTTGCTGGACGCCGGAGAGCTCCGCAGCAATTCAGCACACGGCAGACAGTGCAGGACAGGAAGTCGAGCACAGAAACAAAATAAAAATCCGGTTAATTTTCAAAGTAAAATCCAGCGTGCTCACAGCAGATCATATTTCCTGCACTACACCTTGAGAACACAGCTCAGAGTAGTTTCCCCTCTACTCCTCTGGATGGAAACTAACTGGTGGTGGTTTGGTGGTTCTATTCTACGTGAATTTGTGAGATCTCGTGGGTCCTCGTGACCACAGCTGTCTGAAACTGCTTACCATATGAGGCCTTCTGTTTAATTGGCCGGACTACATATTCACCTTTCCAGAACCTCGCGTATTGCACGCCAGATATTGCAACGGCATCACTTGTTCGTGCAACTTCGCGGCTGCCATTATTATTATTATTATTATTATTGGAGGGACGTCCAGCTGGGAGGAGGCCTTGGGGAAGACCCAGGACTAGGTGGAGAGGTGTCCAGCTGGGAGGAGGCCTCGGGGAAGACCCAGGACTAGGTGGAGGGATTATATCTCCACCCTGGCCTGGGAACGTGGCTCGAAAAGAGAAGTTTGGGGTCCCCTGCTGGAGCTGCTGCCCCCTGCGACCCGACCCCGGATAAACGGACGAAGATGGATGGATGGATTCCAATTTCTACAAACGGCTATCAGCTAGGGCAAGCTAGCTACCAGCAGGATCGAGACAGGGACCAGGGTAGGTGAATTTAAACGCTTGTACATGTAGCTGCAGCTTCTCCGTGTTACCTGCACTGATTCGGGTCGGGGTTTTTTTCTATCGAATGTACTCGCGTAGCTATAGCGATCAAGATTTAAAAATTGGCCGGAATTCTCCTTTAATTAGCAGTTCAACAGAAAAACTCTGGGCCTCTGAAGACAAGACTCTCCAACAAGAGTCTCTGAAACAAATAGCTGAGTCATGTATTGGCATTTCCTTTCAATACTTTTCTGCTCCTGTTGTCACTTTGCAGTTATAATAATTAAATAAAAATTGTCTGGCCTCCCATTTCAAAAGATGCACTTTTGAAAATAAACAAAAAGATCAAAAGCAACATTCCATCCTCTTTCTTTTGACGCATCATCATTCTATTTCACTGCTTTGATGAGTCTTTAGCACATAGGATGAATCCCTTCACATAACAATCTCATTCAGAGCCAGACAGTGTCAGACACTCAGAGACATTAACCAGACTGCCTACTCTTTACGATGGATAACTCCACAGTTAAACAAAACAAGAAAGGCAAGGATAAAGGGCACAAAAACATCCTGCTGAACGAGTGGCTTTTCACGTATGACGAGGCTATTATTGCTGCATTGAAACGGCCTCCACACACCACACCCAAAACCATTCTCACTAAAGAGACCGAGACAGTGAAAGGGGGCCAACCACAACAGGCTGTTACATCCACGGATGCTCTGCAGTCAGCCTCTAAACTAAAGGTAGCTACAACAAAACCTGCGCCAATGAAGATTCTTAAACGGACGGATTTTCTACCACAGGAAATTACCATCAAGGACGCTCCACAGCCAGCTGCTAAACCCAAGTTTTCTCCACTGCAAGCTGGTGCCATTCCTAAAGATACTCCCCAGAAGGTAGCTTCTACAAAACTTACTACTACTGACGTTACACCAAAAGACGTGACGCTAAAGGGAGCTACACCAAAACCCGTGAAGGTTGTTACATTGAAGGATCTACAGCAGGAAATTACCATAAAGGTGGGTCCACAGCAGGCTTCTGCTACACCCGAGCGTGTATCACTACAAGCGAATACACCTTCAGGTGCTGCACAGCAGGTTTGTGAGGCCAGCGACCTGACAACGGGCCCTGTCCTGAGAAAAACCTCTTGGAGTGCAACACAACCTCACCGTACATCTAAGCAAGAACAGTTGGCTAGGGTTTGGGCTGGTATAGTTGAAGCCAATGATTATAAACAGGGCCCAATTCAACGGAAAGAACTTTGGACACCAACCTCTCCAAAAGAACGCTCCGGGAGGGTCGGTGATTATTGGAAACCTCACTGGACTAGTTCACAGTTCTGCCAACTTTCAGAAGCACTTTCGAGTGAAGCTACGACAAGTGGGGATGAAGACAGTGATTTTATGAGCTGTCTTGACAGTCAGGAGCTCCAGCCTCAGAAGCTCAGCACCCATCAGACGGAGATCAGCACACTAAAAGAACAGAACCAAGCCTTAAGATCTTCCCTCCAGCAGGCAAGCTGCGACAACAGAAACCTAAAGGAGGAAAACAAAGCTTTGAGAGCTGATGTGAAAGAGCTATATAAAGAGCTGGAAGTGACCGTGGAAAAGGTGGAAAAGACCAGTGACCTGGTGGTCCAGATTATGTCCAAGAGGGTCTCTGAAGCAGAGACTCGCCGTACCTTGGAGCAGAAGGAGGAGGCTCTTCAGAGACTACAGGAAATGGAAGTATCCCTGGCCCAGGAGAGAGAGAAGACCAATGAGCTCAAGGCTCAACTGGCCCAGACACTTAGCAACCTGGAGAATCAGCAGCTGCAGTGGCAGGAGGAGAGAACCCGTCTCCTCCAGTCGCTCAGCATTCAAAACACCCTGCAGGAGAAAACAGGTAGCGATGTGATAGACGAGGTTGACGACCAAGAGGAGCCAACAACAAGGCAACAAAAAGGGAACACTAGGCCGAAAAAAACGTCTCTCTGGAAAAGATTCCTCCGGATGTTCACATAAACTATCCCACCAACTCTCAACTCTCCACCATTATCTGTATTTCTATTAGTCTGTAGACATCTGTAGAGATGTGATATCGCTACACATTGCTACTGCTACTACCCCATCCGTCTATAATTCTCACAACCATCTGTAGAGATGTGATATCGCTACACATTGCTACTGCTAATACCCCATCCGTCCATTATTCTCACAACCATCTGAGAGGTGATCTCTCCCCAGATTTCTTCTTCCCGTGTGGGGAGTTCTTCCTTATCTTCTTAGAGTTTGCATGTTCTCCCCGCGTTAGTTTGGGTTTTCTCCGGGTGTCTCCGGTTCTCCCACAGTCCCACATCCGATCCGGCATGCAATCAATAAGAAATATGATTTACTATCAATAAAAAAACAATTAAATCAATCTAAATCTGAATCTAAATGCATTTTATCCATATATAAGTTTATGTTATTAAGTTAAGTTTCTAAGCATGACACAATGTTGGAGAAAAGGAATAAAATAAGTATTTTATGTTATGTGGGGGAAACATTTTAGAGAGATTTTTAACTGTGTTGAGATTGTTGATATCTTATCTCTATTGTTGGTGATGTCATTAATAATTGTTGTGGTCATTAGACCTGATATTGAGAAATTGGCAGTGAAGAAAGCGTGTGGTCTTGACCAAATAACAGCTGAACACCTGAAGTATGCAAGTCATAGTATCTCAGTGTTACTTGCTATATATTCCCCTCCCATTCCATAGACAGCCTCCTAGAGGAACTGCCAAGCAGAGAAACACTGCTTTGGGAAATTGATATCAAACACATAAAAACTTTAGAAACAAACATGTACAGCTTGGACAACGCTGTGCTGCTCCAGGGCCGGCCCACTGAGAACGGTGAATGGCTGTGAGCAGCACTCCTCGCCTCCCAACACAAGGGTGTAGGGGTACGGCCTGGTCTGGTGTCTGTCGGTCCATGTCTGTTCCGACCTGCAAATAATAATTTTCCACAAATCAAGTATTTGAATGACAAAGACTCTGACCAGCTGACAGCTAATGTTTTCTAACAGATTTTACAATTACAAGACCTGCATCACTAGATCTAAGGGGCTGTGTGAGTCTAGGAATACTCACAGGCTTAAGATCGATGAAGGCCTTCATGGCGTCAGACACTGTAGTCCTCACGGTCTTTCAGGCCCATCCTGAAGACTGCAGGTGGCATCAGGCTTGGCAGAACCATCAGGGCAATGTAGTCTTTGGAGCCTGTAAAGAAAGAAAATGGTTTGACTTAAGTATTATCATAGTTTATTGTATGAGTAGCTTATGGCTCAAAAAATGCACAAATCCAAATATTCAAATCGTAGGGTTATGTTTATGTTATATGTTATACTTTGTGACAAAGACTGTGTCTGTAACTGAGATAAGATCCATATCAATGCAAATTAAACCAGCTATTAGGCTAACTGAAATAAAACCATGCCAGTCTCTAGGTATGGTGAAGGGGATGTGATGATGTGGGGCTATTTTAATTCCAAAGGCCAAGGGAACTTTATCAGGATGCATAGTATCCTGGATCCATGAAATAACTGGCCTTTAATAATAAAAATCTGCCTGCCTCTATGGGAATTTAACATAGGGGTATGTATAATTATGGCCCCTGTATTTTAAGGAAGAACATTTATTTATTTACAATACATTATTCATTCAGAAAAAAATTGGTGTCCTTAAAAGGTTGGATTTTTCCTCTTTTTTTAATTAAGGCATTAAGATCAATTTCCAAAAGATGATTTTTTTATTCCTCTTTTTAGTCAACTTTAGCATGGGTATGAATACTTATGAGCAGCACTGTACATAATACAGGGTTAAACAGCCTCGACCCAGTGGTTGGGTTAATAAAATAACCCAGTATTTTTAGCGTGTGTGTGCTAAGATTTGACTGAGCTATGTCTCCATAAGACAAAGTGTGATTTTTGACGCAAAGGGTTTTAAAGAACCTTTAGATATGATGTGGGACCTGCTGTCCTCTCTCTCTCGGCCCCCTGCAGGTTCGACTGCAGCTAACTCACATACCCCGCCCTATCAATTCCCAATGTATTCACACTATTTATCATATTAAAGTGAATATTCTTACATTTTCATGCAATTGAACTGTAAACATTTAGGTTGGTTTGGTCAGAAATTCTACTAGCTAGTGTTAGAATACATTTTGTGAAAGTGTTAAGAAAAGGTTTTAGAGTTCATGGTGCTGACCTCAGTGCCTCTGTTTCCCTGGGTTATGAGAGGCCATCTAGTTTTACAGTGATTAGACATTATAAAGGGAGTGTGAGAAAGATCCTCTCTGATCGGGGGAGGGAACGAGGCAAACAATAGTCAGCACTATGCAAGCTTTGTGACACTGTATGGGAATGACCTGGCTCTCATGAAAACTCCTTAAAGTTTGCTGGAGATTAAAACACAGGTGTTCAAAATCCAACAATAGCGGCTTGCTTCTTCTGAGCTGAGAATTGGAAGTCAAGGTCATGTTTTTATACAGTGTTACAAATTAGTCAGGAGCCGGCTGGAGCCAGAAGATCTGGACTGGATCCAAACTGATGAGAGCACCACCAGGGATGGGACAGAAATGGATAAATAGACAGTATCTTAACTTAGCAGCGCCTGATGCTAGGGGAAACTCTCTCGGTCCGTTAGGAGATAGACTTTGCCTTGTATCAGATCCATGTACATGTACTTGTATTCTGCAATATCATTCACTAAACTTGTTATTAACTTTAACTGGACGAATTCTGGTCTTGATTTGATTCCTGAGTTTTATTTCTCTGATCTACCAGTAAACGAACACAAAATAGTGACCAAAGAATTGGAGTCAGATTAAGTCTGGCCTTTTTAGGGCCAGGCCGGTCAAATCGGTCACATTTTAGATCAAAATCCTTCACTAGCTAGGCCTTTTACTTGAAGTGTGGTTAATGTTTCAAAATTCATCCATTACTTTAGCTAATCATTTCAACTGTTAGCTAAGTCAGTAGGCCACTTTTAGCTGTTTATTTCTACCCATAGGTTCAGGAAGTGAGTCCGGCCCCACCCCCTTCAACTGTTTGTAGCTTTCGTAGACTCACTTCCTGAACCTTGGTGATGCTGCCAAGTTTAGGAAGTGAAGATTTTGTAAACATGGTTTGTTTAAACAGAGCTAGTATAGTCTAGAACTATACTCCACTTCGCGTTCTGTCACAACTCCCCATAGCGTGTTAAAATACTCTGTAATCCCCTTTCCCTCATGGTCAGGTGCTTAATTGTCTTTCTTTGTCTTTCTGCAGCTGTTGGAGGAGGTGGGTCGTATCCACTCCACAGCGAGCATTAGCTTCACTGATAGCTTTAACCAGATTGTTCCCAAAGTGCTTGCCCTGGCTCAAAGAAAATCTCCACTAGCCAAACAGTACTTGGAGGCCAGAGAAGAAGCGCTCACCGAGGATCTACCAGGTACTTACAAAAAGCTTATGAGTGTACTCGCACAAATCAGTAGACAATTCAAAGTGCATTCTGAGATGATAATCAGATTGTGTGTGTGTGTGTGTGTGTGTGTGTGTGTGTAAGCTACTGGATGCCTAAAATTTCCTTCAGGATGAATAAAGTATTGATTTTTCTTGATTCTCTTCTAGGAATGGACTTCAGAGCGGCACTCATCCTCCTGCCAATCATTTTTAAAGAGAGTGTGGATCATCACATTATGATGGGAGAGGTATGCATCTCTAGCACTCTAGTGTTTTGATTTTTTTTATTTATTTATTTATTTTTTTGGGGGGGGGGGGTCCATCGACTATCTCTCTTTTTTGACCAAACGTGTTTGCATCCCTCTCTGCTTTGCTGTATTCTTCAGGGCGAACCCAACACACCATACCCAATTGTCCAGCTGACCCAAGAAGACTGGAAGTCCACATTTGGGGGACGAAGCTCCTGTTCCCTGAAGGTAGACAGGGTCGAGGTGTATGAAGGTAGAGGAAGCAACGATCTCATCGTTTTATTCATATTTTGTTTTCAATCTTGAATACCAACCCAAAAACAAGAACACTCTGACCTTCCTCCAGCGATGTATTGCGAAAATGAATGTGAAGGGAGACCGGCCTCTGCCGACGACTGTAACCAGAGTGATAAACCTCCTCTTCTAAATGCCTCGTGTACACCAGTGCCCTAAGTGCCAAAGAAAAACTTTTACTCTCATGAAGTTGGTCCAACATGTGGGACTAACTCGTGCTCATGAGGCAGGCTTCTCGATCACATGTGGACTCAATGACTGCCAATCCACTTTTTCCACTTACCCATCTTTCAGATGTCACGTTTATAGAAAACATAGAGCTTGCATTTTACCTACTGGTGATCCTGCTAGTGGGGAGCCTGCTAGTGAAAACCCTGCTTCTGAAGATGAACATGAGCGTGTTATGTGTGATAATGATGCAGATGTCCAAACCCCCCCTTGTATGGATACACTTTTATATAACTTTAAAAATAATCTTTGTAGCTTCATCCTAAAATGCAGGGAAAAAAACAATTGACCAGAATCTGTTCAGCAAGAAATACTTAGTGATGTAAACTTTCTATTTTGTTTTTTGAAGGAGAATTACGATGCATTTTTACCTTATCATCTTAAAGAAAATGGTTTTGATGTCAAAGGATGTCCTGAACTTCAGCAGGTTTTACACTCCAATGGTTTTTTTGAGGAAGCATCAAAAGAGTTCTCTTCTCAGTTCAAATTGAAAGAATACTGTAAGTCGATGTTAGACTTGACTGAACCAGTTCGATACACTTTAAGAGGGTCTACAGGACATAAAATAGGTAGCTTCTCCTATGTTCCCATTTCTGATGTTTTCCAAAAATATTGTTCCCATGAGGATGTATGGGATGACATAGTCTCTGTAAATACTGATGATGAACAGGTCTTAACTGACTTTTGTGATGGATTGTACTATAAAGAGCATCCTTTCTTTAGAGAATATCCAAATGCATTACGACTGCATTTGTAGGAGGATGAATTTGAGGTAGTAAATCCTTTGGGTTCAAAGAAAACAAAACACAAACTGTGCGCCTTCTACTACACTGTAGGTAATGTACATGGAAGGTACAGGTCTCAAGTGGAGCATATTCATTTAGCATTACTGGTGCGCTGTTCCTATTTAAAGGAGTGTGGCTTAGAAGTTATCCTAAAGCCACTGCTAGAGGATCTTAAAGTGCTCTCAACAGATGGGTTCACCCTCACGGTTGGTGGGGTTGAGCAGAATGTCCATGCAGCCCTAGCTACCATTTCAGGCGATAACCTTTCAGTTCACATGATTGGAGGATTCAGTATGTCATTTAACTCAGGAAGAGTTTGTAGACATTGTATGGGAACATATACAGATATAAAGGAGAAATTTCAGGAAGATAGTTATGTTTTAAGAACATCTGACATTCACCGGTATCACCTGGAATGTATCCAGCAAAATCCTGACAGAGTAACATATGGGGTACAGTGTAGTTGTCCATTTAATGTGCTTCCTTATTTTGATGTTACTAAGTCCTTATGTAAAGAGTAGGAGGGGGAGCCGACAACGCCACTAGGATTTTTTTAATATTGAGGCCTAGGACCTCTTAAAAACTATAAATATTCTAATAAAAAATTAAAACAGGTTCTTTGTACCGGGGGAGAGCAGTTAAAAAGGTGTATTTAAAACCAGTGAATAAAACCCAGTTTTGAGGAACAACAATTTATTATAGAAAAAAAAATAGAACAATTAAAATTCCTCTTTAAAAGAATTTAAAAAACAAAACACAAACAACTAAAATCAAACTAAAACAATGGCACAGCAGAGAGGAGTCAGAGATTAAAATGTCCGGATTTCCACTGGCAACCAGCTCCTTTACTGTTGGCTCTTCCCCTCGGGCATAGCCTGTGGAAAGAACTCAGGGCCAGTCAAACGTCCTTTTAAAAAAACGCCACAGTTGCATACTTCTCACAAACACCGGTCTTAGAATGGGACTTGCGCGGGAGGGAGGAGTTTGACCTCCTCCCACTGTTTGCCGCTAGCGTTCGGTGTTTGAGGTTTTTTGGATGTATCCTCCGGTCTCTGCGTCTCTGCGTCTTTCCGTCTGTTCGTCTGCCTGTCGTGTCCGCAGCTGCCTTTGAGGTTTTTTGGATGTATCCTCCGGTCTCTGCGTCTTTCCGTCTGTTCCTCTGTCTCTCCGTCTGTTCCTCTGCCTGTCGTGTCCGCAGCTGCCTCGCTCTCAGTGTCCTCCATTTTTCATGTGCTTCCCATGCTTGTCCTCTTTCGTGTCTCCTTTCTGTCTCTTTTTATCTAAAAAAAAACAGTCAATCACCTCTGGCTCCCAGGTGCAAGTATTTAAATCCTGATTGCTAAAATGTTCACTGGCGGAAGTAAAACCAACATTAAAAGCACACACACACATTTCAAAATAAAAGCATGCAATATAAAAACACAGCAACTAGTAAAAACACAACACTTCTAAGTAAAAGCATGCTTAAATAAAATCTACCTCCGCCCCGTGACACTTACCTCCAGACCTAATGCATGACGTGTTAAAGGGTGTCATACCTTTAGTTTTAAAACTTGTCCTGTGCCAAGCTCATAAAGAGAAACATATTAGCATACAAGAGTGTTACGTCCCTAATCTGTCTAGGGGTGGAGGACGCAAACAATTTAAAATAAACCCGGGAGGTCTGAACAAAGAAAAGATAATTTATTATACAAAAAGAACACAAGACAATCTTCAGAAGGAAGACGATTACAGGCTCTTAGTCACTGGCTTGATTTAGCTTCTCACAGCAGCACTCCTCAGCTCACTCTGCTCAAACACGGCTGGCTTTCACTGCAGCTTCCCCACTCTTTCACTCTCTGGCTTCCACTGAAGCAACCCCTCACTCTGGCTTGGCACAGCCATTTAACACCTTCCCTCATCAGCTTATCAGCTGCAGGAGTCTCATCACCAGAACACACCTGAAGAGAATCTCACACACACACACACACACACACACACACACACACACAGAGAACACAGCAAAACAAAACACGGCACGTAACACCCCCACCCATAAAAGGAAACCCCTCCTCTATATGCACGTCATCACGAAATTATGACGTCACTAACATGGTTCACCGTTAGTTCCACGTCACCAATACCGACCCACTAGTGTAATCAGAATCTCACTTATGTTTCTCAAACTTGTCTCACCCACGGGACAGTGCGTCAGCCACAATGTTGTCGGCTCCCTTCTTATGTCTGATGCAGATGTTGTAACCCTGGGCCAGGAGTGCCCAGCGCATCAAGCGCTGATTGCTGTTGTACATCTGGGCTAAAAAGACAAGCGGGTTATGGTCAGTGTAAACAGTGACTGGATATGAACTGCATCCTACATACACTTCAAAGTGCTGTAGGGCAAAGAGCATGGCAAAGGTCTCTTTCTCGATGGTAGAGTAGTTAAGCTGATGGCGTTTGAACTTGGTGGAGAAGAAACAAACAGGATGACACACATCCCCATCACCGTCCTGCAACAGCACTGCACCAGCTCCAGTGGCGCTGGCGTCCACCTCAAGCTGGAAAGGTCGAGTAATGTCAGGCGCAGCCAGCACAGGAGCACTACAGAGGAGAGACTTAGCAGAGTTAAAAGCATGGTCACACTCATCATTCCACACAAAAGGAACCACAGGACTACACAACTTAGTCAGAGGAGCAACTACTACCGAGAAGTTCTTACAGAAACAGCGATAATAACCTGCCATGCCTAAGAAACGCCTCAGTTCTCGCCTAGTGCTGGGCACTGGTAGTGATACAACAGCAGCCACCTTAGCGTCCACTGGCCGGACCTGCCCCTGACCAACCTGCTTACCAAGGTAGGTAACAGTAGCCTTACCAAACTCACACTTGGCCAAGTTAAGGGTAAGAGAGGCGTCCGCCAGCCGCCGGAATACAGTTTCCAGACTGGACATGTGACTCTCCCACTCACTGGAGTAGACCACCACATCGTCAAGATACACACTGCAGTTAGGTACATCTCCTAATACACGCATCAGGCGCTGAAAGGTGGCAGGCGCGTTCTTCATGCCGAAAGGCATCACGGTGTACTGCATAAATGCATCAGGAGTGACAAAGGCTGATACTTCAGAAGCTTGCTGTGTCAAAGGAACCTGCCAGTATCCTTTAAGTAGATCAAGCTTTGTGATACACACTGCTGGTCCAACCCTGTCAACACAGTCATCCATGCGGGGCAAAGGGAAAGAGTCCGACACAGTAACAGCATTCACTTTGCGAAAATCAGTACAGAAGCGAGGACTACCGTCAGACTTAAGCGCCAACAAGCACGGAGAACTCCAGGGACTATAGCTGGGCTTGGCAAGGCCATTCTCTACCAGATAGCTAACCTCTTTTTTCATGGCTTCCCTTTTAACGAGCGGACAGCGATAGGCATGCTGTTTAATGGGAGCGGCATCGCCCACATTAATGTCGTGCTCCAGCACACTTGTACGTGATGGTACATCTTGTAGAATACCAGGGTACCTGCCAAGCAACCTAATCACATCTTGTCTGTGAAGCGCGGAGAGATAGGACAGCTGCTGGTTGATTGTAGACAAGAACTCAGAGTTAGCTAGCCTACCACAAGAAATGACGAAACGTAAAATTTGAAGCCTTTATTTAATTTGCTACATGGTGTTGTACTGGATGGCCGGACGACCCTCCGTATATCATTAACAGATACTTTAGGAAACTCCAGCAAACACCTTGTAAACTTCATCTTTGCCATCATAACGGTCTACTGTCACTGTCTAATGTTTTCTTCCGGTAACCGGGAATGTCCAAATATCCTTACGCCAATGCGTGCATAGAGCTGCGAAGTTCGTGCAAGCGTAGAACTGATCAGGCAGTGCACAGAGTGGATTTTACAGGCGGTACGGATCGGGTACTGACAAAGGAATAAGATTTATACACACATTTTAATTTCCGAGTTCCATCTACAAATACATCAAAGAAAATCGGATAAAGAGATTGTTTTTCGTTTTCCGTTTTTTAATATCAAAACAAAAAACGAATAATGGGTTGTTTTCTGTTTTTTGTTTTCCTATTTACTAATGGTAATTGGGAAACTGGCCGTTTTTCGTTTTTGTTTTTTTCCTTTCAAAACGAAAATCCGTTGGCCACCAAGTACACGGACCGAGAAACCACCTGTTTTTCGTTTGTAGTTTCAAACCAAAAACAAAGAAACGGTAAAAAAAGAGCCGTTCTCCCGTTTTTGGTTTCTGAATCCAAAAACGAAAAACGACTAAACCAAATTCAAATAACGGTCCGATTTTGGTTTTTTTAATTCCTTTTTTCATTTCTCCGTTTGAATATCTACATTAAAGGAAAGACAAGTTGGCCAAGTGACCCGGAAGTAATAGTAAATATGGCCTATAAAAATAAAAGCCAAGCTGTTAGAACGGTCATAATATGCAGCACTAACGTTATACCAGAGTAACGTTAGAAGAAAAAAATCAATCAATAAATAAATAGGCTTATATAAACCTGGACCGAAAGAAATCTGTTAGCAACAGTAGTTTATTACAGTGATTTAATATCGTGCCTATCCACGTATACATCACCAGTCACGTTTAATGAGCGCATTGTTTGGTTCAATCCAGTTGGTAATAGTTAACCTAAGAACTTATTGTGTGTGCAGAGTTGTTACTGTTAGCACTATATTATATAATTAAATGAATATTTAATGTGGTTTCCACCGTAATGTTCCCCCTTTCTACCAGCAGGTGGCAGTATTTAAATGACTGACTGTATGGTGTCTTTGGTAACTGTTTTAAATCAAGATTACTGATACAGATGTATTTATTGTTGTTCATTTCATTTGGTTTTTGATTTTGATTTTATTTAAAATCAAATTAATGTTAATCAGTGGAGCAGTGCTGAGGATGAACTAGAGTTTAAGAGTCTGATAGCTTGGGGGAAAAGCTGCTCTGCAGTCTGGTTGTGCGGCAGCAGAAACTTCTATATCTCTTCCCAGAAGGCAGCAGGGTGAACAGGCTGTGGCTGGGTGGGTACTGTCCTTTAGTATCCTTTAGGCTCTGCGTAGGCACCTCACCTCACCTCACCGACATCACTGATGCTCGGGAGATGGGTACCAATGATCTTCTGAGCAGTTTTAATCTCCCGCTGCAGAGCCCTCCGGTCCTGGGCCGTGCACATCCCATACCAGTTTGTGATGTTTCCAGTCAGGTGATCACCACATCATCAACACATTTGCTGATGTAAGATGTCACACTGATTATGTATAATCCTCAAGGCTCTCCTGGGTGGTGACCTCATCTGTCCACACTTTGACTGTCCTTACTTATGATCAGACTTGCAGCACTGTCTTTATATTTCACGCTTAATTGTTAACATAAAAATGTTTTAGAATGGCATAAAATTAAGAAATGACAATGTGTCTGTACACCTATGTGTCTTAAGCAGCATAAGCAATCAACA
The DNA here is from genome assembly GCF_008315115.2 of Sander lucioperca. Classification (NCBI taxonomy): domain Eukaryota; kingdom Metazoa; phylum Chordata; class Actinopteri; order Perciformes; family Percidae; genus Sander; species Sander lucioperca. The sequence continues at coordinate 30,897,925 of NC_050191.1, read as the reverse complement.
TTTGTTTGCTTTCACTCCTCTGACTGCAGCTCAGTATATCATTTGGACTGTGCAATGACAGATATCGTAGCAATAGATGATGGAGAAGTGAACTGTGCATCACTGCATGAACTTTATCTGAAAAATGTGTGTATGTAAAAGTAAAAATACAATTCCATAAATGATATTCCATAAATATTATCCAAACTTTAGGAGGTGTTCTCTGTAGTGTGGTCCTGTAGCAATACATAATGATGGCAGTTAAGTGTAAACAATTTTTGTATATTTACAGTAAATTACAGGTAGCGTGGTTGCCAGTAAGTTACTGTAAATCGATTTTACAGCAAACTACTGCAGCTGTACTGTAATGCAATTTACAGTATATATAACAATACTGTAAAAGCACAAACAGTATTTTACTATATTTTTATGGTATTTTGTAATTTGATGCTATTGTACTGTAATGTGTAGTTTTATTAATATTGATACATTACTGTTAATTATTACTATATTATTGATCATTACTATTATAAATAATATTATATAATAATCTCCAGCTACTAATATTGTACTACTAATAAGGTATACTTCAGAATAACAAATACAAATCAAAAGGCAATCCAAACATTGTTCTTAATTTAAAAAATAATTTTATTTAAACATTTTTAAAATTTTCAACATTTTCCTGTCTTCGACGACATTCACATTTTTCCTGCAAGTTCAGCCCAGAGAGCTGCAGCAACTTTCAGTCAAATGTGATAGTGTTGATATCCTTCAACATGTTTCCACAAAGAGCAGCAGCAGGCAGCTGCAAATGTTTCACTGCTGTCCAGCTCTCATGATGAAAATTCCCTCAATAGATCCACCTGAAAATAATAAAAAAAACCTGTTACCTACAGTATTTTATTCTGAAATCATACACATATATTATTACTATTGTGTTGCACAAATGGAAGGAACTGACTGGATTCCATTATAAAGGGATTGTATTTTACTTACCATCATAATGAGGGTGGGGGTGTCTGTCTGATCATCTGATGTGCCTCAATGTCTGCTTGGGTTGCAGTGACCTGCATCATGATAAAACAACATTAAGCAAAAAGTTGTTACAGTGTCCCAGGAAACATGAGTAGACTATAGTGATGAATGTGGGTTCACTTTGGATGTCATTATTGGTTATGAGACAATAGGTACTGATGTTTGTTACCTGACAAAAAATACCTTGTCTTAATAAGTTAGTTATTCTGCTACCGTTAAATTCGGCGTCATGATTGACTCTGTAGAACTCCAATTTAATGAATCAGTAATAATAAAAATGTGTAAACTGCGACGTTAAGCAGACGAACATTAACGTTACCTGGGAAACATCATTAATCTCTTTACATGGAGTTAAAGTTAAAACCAAATTATGTTAAATCATGATCGCCGAAATAGTTAGTGAATGTTTATGAGGCGTAAGAAAACATAAATGATCTTTAAGAAGGAGTAGATGTTTACTGGTAAAGCTCGGCTCTGTTTAATTTAATGATATATTAATGGACGTTTGCCTCAGACAGTGAACGAGTTGAAGATTTTATTTGCCTCGTTGTCAGTCATTTCTGTAAATAAAATTATCAAACAGACTTTTCGTAATTCACTAAGTTATTCTGATCAAATCGGCACCATGTTTCACGAAGCAGAACTCTAATTTAATGAAATAATAAGTTATAAAAGCTCCGTGGACATGCTAACTGGCGTTGTTTCGGGATGTCAAACAGTAACGTTAGCTAGCTAGGTTTTTTTCATCTCACTTTAGTTTAAAGGTAGTTTACAGAATAGCTGTTTAAGTTAAATACAAGCTGAAATGAAAAGCCTTTCTTTAGGAGTCATACAAAGTCATACGTTATAAAATAGGAGTATTAGCTAGCTATATGTGTCAAGGGGAACCCAGATCTTTTAAATTGAGCAATATATTAACGGAGTCTGGAAAGTAATGGGCAGAACACGTACTTACTAGCTAGACTAATGTTAACGTAACGTTAACTGTAACAAGTAAGTTAGTATGAACAAATGTAAGGGTATTTTGTTCAGAAAAAAAAAACAAGATATGCAATTAACTGTAGGCTACAATATGTTCAGAGGATAGCCACTTGCTATCCACACTAAAGTCACAAGGTTAGCTAGAAAATTACTCTGTGTGAGGATATCGCAACTTTAGGATGCCCAGTGCACCCCACACTATAAAAAAAAGAACGATGTTGTGGTAACGTTACACTTGAGTGTATAATCATCAGTGTTGGGAGTAACGCGTTACAAAAGTAACGCAATTACAGTAATGTATTCCTTTTTGCTGTAACGCAGTAATATAACGCATTACTAATTAAATTTCGGTAATATTATACTCGTTACAATCTCAGTAACGCGAGTTACAACGCATTTTAACGCAACATTTAGTGGTGCATTGTTTTTTTTAAGAATTCACCAACACCGCGACACATTTCTTCACAGGAAAAAAAAAAAGCCGTATTATTTTCCTGTCGCTGTATTCGATGGTTGAGATGACTGCAGAGACTGATACATTTGCGAGATGGATATTATTTTCAGGAGTTATTACGCTGCGTTGAAGTGAGCTGTCCTGTTTCTGTTCCCGTGGTCAGAACCAGAACCAGAGACGGTACGGACAGCATGTATGTCCCAACAGGTGACGGTACGGACAGCATGTAAGTCCCAACAGGTGACGGTACGTCAGCGGCTGACAGATATAAACATGTCGGGAATTAATGCTGAGGCTTGCTACACGTAAATATCATTGCATTTTATCAGCCGTGGAGAGTAACTCTGCCTGTAGTGGAATGGCTTCGAATGACGACCAAAAGCGCTTGTCTTTTACTGTGACCATTTACTGTTCAATATGTTGCAGTTTTACAAACAAGAAAGTGAACAACTTGAGCCTGACGGACATGTTGCATCTCAGTAAGCTAGCAAGAGTAGGCTACACAACAGACAACTTCCGTGTAGCCTACTTCAAAATAAAAAGCACTTCCTGTGACGGTTCGCAGTAAAACTAAATTACTGTTAAATAAGGTTGTGTAGGCTACCTTTTCACAAACCAGCTGTAAATCCAGTACTGTAAATAATGTTAATAGTGAGTTTTAATCACACTATAATCGAACATTTCCTTTAGAGTGTTTTAACCTAAACAACATGAATTTCTTATTGAAGTGCTATAAACAAACATTTTACAACAATGCCGTACTTTTAATTGAGTATTTTCATTTTCTCCTACTTGCCTATTATACGTTTTACTTATCTATTTTGTATAGCTTTAGTTACTTTGCATATTTATATTAATTATACAAAATATGAATAATCTATGATATATTAAAGTGGATAAAGACGAGACTTTATTGATCCGGTGGTGAAATTCACAAGCTAGCTGCCAAATCAAACTTCCCCTGTTATTTTGGTGAAAGTAACTCAAAAGTAATGCAAAAGTAGTGTAACGCATTACAATTCAGAGACAGTAATATTGTAATATAACTAATTACTCTCAAATGACAGTAACTAGTAATCTATAATGTATTACATTTTGGAAGTAACTTGCCCAACACTGATAATCATGAAACATTATGATAAAAGTTAGCATGAAATACATAAAATAAACCAAACTTACCAAAACTTCCAAACATCCCCCGCTAGCAAGGCTTCTCCTTCAGTATCTGGGCGCCAGTTTGGTGTTCTGTCTGAGTAACTGACATCAGGAGTCGTTTTTTACAGCAATGCTGTATTATTGCCATGGCATATTACAGCCAGGTTACAGCAAGCCTAAAATATACTGTAAAATATTCCCGCCTCATCAAAATTACCCACAATGCAACATAAAATGAAGTATTTTACTGTAATGAAGAAATGTGTTATTGCACTGTAGATTTTTACAGTAGCCTATTGTGCTGCTAAATATACAGCGATTTCTAAGAGTGTAGGCTATTCTGCTTAATATTACCAATATGCCTAGTAATTGCTGACAACAACTAGCATTTATAATCAATCTGGAATGTAAACAAAACATTGTCAAGGTACACATTTCAAAGAAGACTAGGCCTACTTGAATGAATATGAGGTGCTAGAAAAACAAAATGCATCAGGCGGTATCCAATGATAGCCCCACCATGGGCCCAACACTTTTCTGTAGCTTTTCCATTATATTAATTTAATTATATAATATAACAGTAACAACTCTGCACACACAATAAGTTCTTAGGTTAACTATTACCAACTGGATTGAACCAAACAATGCGCTCATTAAACGTGACTGGTGATGTATACGTGGATAGGCACGATATTAAATCACTGTAATAAACTACTGTTGCTAACTTTCTTTCGGTCCAGGTTTATATAAGCCTATTTATTTATTGATTGATTTTTTTTCTTCTAACGTTACTCTGGTATAACGTTAGTGCTGCATATTATGACCGTTCTAAAAGCTTGGCTTTTATTTTTATAGGCTATATTTACTATTACTTCCGGGTCACTTGGCCAACTTGTCTTTCTTTTAATGTAGATATTCAAACGGAGAAATGAAAAAAAGGAATTAAAAAAAAAACAAAATCGGACCGTTATTTGAATTTGGTTTAGTCGTTTTTGGATTCAGAAACCAAAAACGGGAGAACGGCTCTTTTTTTTTTTTTTTACCGTTTCTTTGTTTTTGGTTTGAAACTACAAACGAAAAACAGGTGGTTTCTCCTTATGTTGTGGTTCAAACGAAAAAACAAACTATCAAAACGTACACGGACCATTCAAGTTTGGCTTCCCTCCTTTTTCTTTTCCTCCGAGGCGGGAGACCACTTTTGGAAAAGCTTAAGGTTTGTCATTTCTTAGCAAACTACCTCTGTCTTCGACAGAAACATGAGCTTGCTAGTTGTTAGTTATAATATATATAATAATAATCATTATTTCCATAACGGGACAGCCTGTAGAACTTTACTTTACTTTGCCGAAAGCAACCGTTACTGCCCCCTCTAACGGCTACCACTGATGCTAAGTAAGCAAACAGCTAGCAAGCTAGCAAGGAGCCTATGCTTAACTACAACGTTGCTTGCAGTCAAACAGCAGACTTTAGCTCCGGTTACTGGTTACTTACTTGATCTTGATCCATGGTGGTCTACACTTTGGTTTGTTATATCCGGATACGATGGCTCTGATAATCCATTTAGCAGCAGTGATTTCTAGCTAACTATGACTCATGCATGCTATAAGGCTAGCGCAAGTTCAAGTATGATTGCGCTAATGCTAGCTAGTTGGCTAATGTTGTAGCATGATACCTAAGATTTAGCTAACTGGAGAATATTTCTAATTCTCTGAGGGAGTGACACATAAACAGTGCTTTTATACCTATTTTTTGTTTGTCTGGGGAAAATCATGAGACAAGTTCACTATGATATGAGGTATTATAACGTTTAAAAAAGATCGCTAATGCTAACCGCTAGCTAGCGCTAATTGCTGACTCATGCTGTAAGCTAGCTAGTACAGCTAATAGCGAAGCATTGAAGGTGCATTGCATGCATTCTGTTGACAAAGTAATTTGTGTTTAGTGTAGTTAACACACTTTGATGGTTGAAATACCACTACATTGTGATTTTAACTGATTATGAAAATACCACTAGCTAGCTAGTAGATGGCACTAGCTAGTAGCAACTTTGTTTTTTTTCACTAGATAGATAGATAGATAGATATACTGCAAAATACACTTCCATACATTGATTGAACATTAACAGATATTTTCCTTCTCCTCTATAGCGATTGAATATGGATGAATTTGTTCAACTAAAGTTAACAGAATGGCAACTTCCGGAGCTGATTGACACTTTTGCAGGTAAATATGTTATATTGTTGTACTATAGGCCTATTATTAATATTGTTGAAAATGTCAACATTAAAAAATGAGTTACCCTATCCTCATGCATCCCCATTTTTTTGTATAGATGTTGTACGAGCATTATGTAAAACACTGTGTGCCACTGAAGACCATGCCTCCCTAAACAGAATCACATTTTGATTACCCATCACCTGTGGTCGCCATTGTAGGTCCCTGAAATACCATTTTGATAGTGACACAAATTCCGCCACTATAGAAGGCAAACAATTGGCATGAGGTTATCTACAGTCACCAACGCTGACTGGGCCATTAGGCCGTGAGATATCTCTACTAAGATGCATTTATCCTCTGGGGAGGCAGTCAGCACTCGTTTTCATGCATAAGATCTGGAGTTGTCACAGTAATCCAAATGCATGAACCCAAAAGGAGTAACGGTCCAAGGGTGGTGTTAAACATGCAGTTACATTCAATATCCAGCAGATGCGAATATTTCAAATAATTGACAAATAAGCTTTATATATAATATGTATCCAAATCATACATAACAGACAGGAAATAAATATGTAACTAATAATTGTCAGATTCATGGCAGGTGCACAATGTTTTTACTCTCAGAATGGCACTGAGTTGAGATTGCTCCTATACTGGTTGAATAAAATGGCTTTGTGAAGTACTGTATCTGTTTAAAGTCACTCTCAAGCCCCTGAACGGGCTTACATGACATTACAAAGTCCTGTCAGAGGGCCCCAACCTCCCCCCACTACCGCCGTGTCTCTGTGTGATGAAGTTTGTTATCTTTGTAAAAAACATTAAATGTATATATTCTGTTTTCATTTCAGATGAGGCTGTTGATCAGGAGAGTTTCCTTCTTTTAGACGAGGCAACGATTGCAGCCCTTGTACCTAGGGTCGGCTTGAGGCTCAAGTTTAAAAAAACAATTCAGAGAATTTGTTGTGAGTACCGAAAATGGCCTATGTTTGTTTTAAATGTAAAGCTAGAGTGGAGGGCACCTTAGGGCAGTCCATAATGTCAATGCATCATCTAGGTACTTTCAGTGTTGTGAAAATGGCTGCGGCCGGACATTTTCCTACATAAGGTCCTACAGGAGACATCTCCTTTGCCACAGTGGCAATGACCAGATTGACGAATGCCCTAAACAAAATGATGATGATGTCCAAATGATGGATGTCAGCCATCATGAGACTGAAACAGCGACACAGGGTTCAGCAGAGGGGGGTGGAGAAGACACCATTGATAGTAAGGGGTTGCAAGACAGAGTAGCCATGGCTTCTGGCAAACCTCAAATCGTCTGCAAACACACTGTCGTCAGTGGACAATGTCGTACACAACACCTCAGAGTTAATTGACGACATTGTTAAAACATTACAAGCCAAAACCATGGGCCTTTTTGCCAAGTTTGGTCATGGGCAGGACCCTGAAATTGAAGCCCTCAATCAGGACTTTTTAATGTCCCGTCAGCCCTTCAAAGGGCTTGAAAGTGATTTTAAACAGATCCAATATTTCACAAAGTCAGGCCATTTTATTGAGCCGATTGAGGAGGAATTCCAGGGACAGTCATATGTTCAGAGGACAGACGGTGAAACAGGTACTGTAAGACAGGTGGCTGTGAAGGACACATTCCAACATGTCCCTCTCCAGCCCCTTCTAACAAAGTTGCTTGGAATACCTGGAATTATGAATTCCATAATTGATTGGCAACATCGAAAGAGGGATGTCCTGCATGATCTATACGATGGAGAGTACTGTAGAAGTCATCCTCTCTTCTCAAGAGAGTTTTCCATCCCTCTTATACTATATGCCGACGACTGTGAAACTGTCAATCCATTAGGTTCAAAAACAGGCACACATAAATTAGGATTTATATACTTTGCAATCAAAAGCCTGCCAAGTGACCTACTGTCTAATTTGCGGTCACTATTTCTATTAGGAGTTTACAAATCATCTGACGCAAAACAGTACGGGATTGATGCTGTATTGCAGCCCATTGTCGATGAGATCCAACATTTAGAGCAAGAAGGAATTGTGCTGAACACAGATGATTATAGGGGCGTGGTGAAGTTCCCGGTTGTTCAGATGTTGGGGGATAATCTAGGACTCCATGCTATGCTGGGGTACAAGGAGAACTTTTCCGGCAACCATGTGTGCAGGTGGTGCAAAGTGCACAGAGAGACACAGCGAGTCCAGACTGTTTTGGAACCTGAGCTTACACGCACTGTCATTACCCATCAGAGAGACTTAGATCTGGTAAATCCATCCATGTCAGGACTCAAGAGGGACAGTGTACTGAACCAGTTGTCATTTTATCATGTCACTCACAATATTGCACCCGATATAATGCATGACATTTTGGAGGGTGTTGGACCGTATGAAATCAAGCTGGTCTTGAATGCACTGATTGATCAAAAAGTTATGGGTCTAGATCAGCTCAATTATAGACTTACCAGCTTTGATTACGGTTTTTCAGACAGGGTGAACAAGCCTTCCCTGCTGAGTAGACATGATCTTAAGAACGCTGATAAAGCCATGCGGCAGTCAGCAGCACAAACCTGGTGCTTACTCAGATTGTTACCTTTGCTAATTGGGGATTTAATACCAGAGGGCAATCAACAATGGGAGCTTCTGCTGATGCTCCTCAATTGCATGGAATTCATTTTCTCACCATCCATTACCTCACCGGGGATAATGTTTCTTGAGAAGATCATACAGGAACACCACAGCCTCTTCCTTGAGCTTTCCCCTGACTACCACTTGAGGCCAAAGCATCACTTCATGCTTCACTATCCCATGGCCATTAAACAGTTGGGTCCATTAAGGCAGTATGCCAAACATGGGTTTTGTAAGCGTATCAGCCATGTAACATGCAATTTCAGAAACATTGCCAAAACCATGGAGTTCCGGCATCAAATTATGCAACGTTACCACTTCATGTCGAACTCTGTGTTGTCACACATTCCAGAGATTGGGCCAGGACATAGCTCATTTCTTGCCACTGTTGAGGGCATAAAAGACATCCAGGGGGCCTTAGATGTCTCTCTTTTCAGTGAGGCCTATCTCCCAGCATGGGTAAAATATAAGGGCACTGAGTACAGATCAGGGATGATGGTACTCCTCTCCTGTGACTCTGAAGGTGATCCACAGTTTGGGTTGATTAAAACTGTGCTGGTGCTCAATGAAACTACAAAATCACCCATAATTAAGCTGGTCATTCAAAAATGGCAGACAGCAGATTTTGAGAGGCACTTCTTTGCATACGCTGTTGTCCCCACCTCAAGCTTAATACCTGCAAACATTGAGGACTTACTTGATCACCACCCACTGCATGCTGTCAAGTCGTACAGAGAGAATGATGACAGACTGCTCATTTCTCTCCGCTACAGAAAAAGTTGCCAAAATTGCCATTGCTGGTGTATTTAGTTCTATTGGTTTAGTTCTATTTTTTTGTTCTGTTCTGGGTTACAAATTCCCCCCCCCCCCCCCTCCTCCTCCTCCACACCCATTGGTACAAATTCACAAGGCAACACATCATGTACAGGTAAATAGAGGTACACAAGTAGAAGTCTACTATATCACCAGGATTTACCATAAGCAAATAAATGTTGTCGCTGATGTTTACTTCTTGATCATCTTTTCAGACTGATAGTGCTGTGCTAACAGCAGCCCTCGGACCACTGACAGAAGAGCCACACAATTCTGGAGCTGACCTACCACAGGAGACAGCCAATGAGGAAACTGTGAATTCCCTTCCACTTGTTTTTGAAGTCATTCCTGTGTTTGTAAGTCCCATTTTAACATATTGGTTGCTAGTTATACTGTAACAAGTTCCAAATCTACTAGCCATATAAAACCTTTGCACATGCAACCACACTGGCTTCCAGTGGCCTTCTGAGTCTAAGTTAAAATACTCCTGGCATACAAGGCCCCATACAACCATGCCCCCACTGAGCTCTCTGACAAGAAAACCCCCACCCCTGTCCATCCACAACCATACACCTGCTGATTTAAATTCAAGTACATTTAAAATCTCTCTTAGGTGGTATATGGACTGACTATCTTTTGTTAAAAAAAGACAATTATTTGCCCTAATAAATGTATAAATGTAATGTATTTTTTGTGAATTCTCTATTTTCAAGGACATTAGACCGATAATGGCAGCCACCTCAGAGGGCAGGGCAGTTCTCGCCAACTTAGACCATACTGGTCAATTGTTCTATAAGGAGAGAAGATGCCTGGTGAGAATTGTAGTTTCTCACCTAATGGAGAAATGTGGGGAAACGTAAGTACATTTATGTCAATGATGTTCTTTAATACCTCATTTTCAACTTTACATTTAGTATGCAGTTCATATTGTTAGTAAATGAACATTTGCTTTCTCCTTTTCAGACCTTTTCAAATGTGCTGTTTTGTGTTGTACCTGTATTGTAAGTATTATAACAATTTGTGAAAATGATTTTTTTTTTTATTGTTATTTAACAGACCCTCAACCAACACAAAAATTGCCCTTGCTAATTCCTTGATCCAGACATTCCCATGTCTCAGGGATTCCTCTGACACTGGCAGGGTGAGGACCTTACTTTTATTTTGTTATATTTTGGGTCAGTGTTAAGTTTGAGATCCAAGATCTAAACTAATAAATAAGTTCAAAAAGGACCCTATGACTTCTATGTTAAAAATAGCTGTAAATAATGATCATTGTAACCAGTAATCTGTTCCAGCCCCGTTCATAGGTATGTGATAGCTGAGCTCATTAACAATTAAGAGGCTAATTGTGTTTTATTTTTTCCTTGTGAAGAACTCCTGGTTTGCCAAGGGCAGGAAGGCCATGCCATCAACTGGCTTCCTGGAGGAAAGGCTGCACAACATACGGAAAAGGTTAAGGGCCACAAATCGCCCTCAACAAGTAGGAGAGGACTCGGACTCACAATTACAATCGCGTCCTACTTCTATTCCAGGTGAACCGACCATTACATCTCTCTCACTCTCTCCCATGTGTGCGGGCACACACGCACGCACGCACGCACGCACGCACACACACACACACACACACACACACACCTCATTTGTTTGACTTACCTGTGTTGCTGGTAGACTATTTCTTGACTAGCTATATTTGGTGAGTGGAGTGATTGGAACAATGAGAATAACCTTACCATGGCCACAGAATTTATAGTTTAGCTACCTCTTATTTTACCACACCTCTGTCTACCATTGTGCACAGCAATACTTTAAAGGAACACGCCGACTTATTGGGACTTTGTCTTATTCCCCGTATCCCCCAGAGTTAGATAAGTCCATACATACCCTTCTCATCTCCGTGCATGTTGTAACTCTAGCCTAGCTTAGCACAGATCCTGGAGGTAACTAACACCAACATGTTCCTATTTACATGTTGTGATTTGTCTGTGTCTCATAGTGACCTTGTTATTTGTACACCCTGTCACTCTACAAATCACAACATGTAAATAGGAACATGTTGGCGTTATTGTGTCACTTATTGGGAGCAGTAGGCTAGATGGAGCCGGTTACCTCCAGGATCTGTGCTAAGCTAGGCTAGCGGTGGGGGGCGTCAGACAGAGTTAATTTGCACTTGTAAAAATAAAATTTGCACTTGTAAAAAATATTCACACACGTGTGATCTGAGTCAGACAAAGAAAAAAACATGAGAGCTTGTAAAAAAAAATCTGAACTTTTGAAATTTGCACTTGTAGAAAATGTTCACACACCTGTATTCTGAATGTGAAGTTACAGAAAAAATATTCACAAATGTGTAGATTGATATTTACATGAACACAATGACAGCTGCAAACTTATAATGCAACATTTACTCGTATACTTTTTTTTTTACTCCGGTTCATTTTCCATCACAACCACAACTCAGTGATTACAACCTCTGGAATCTGTCACTGCAACTTCACATATGTGCTCTCTCGCATCACAAAGTGGCCAATCTGCGCACCTGTGGAGCTCTGAGCTAACAGAACGGGAAAAGCCTTCTTATATACAGTCTATGGGAAAATCAGGGTTTCTATCGCCAGATGTGTCTCTGTCTGGCTTATTTATGTAGCATGGAAACTTGGTCACCAATCCTGTTTGTAGTATTTATGGACAGGATATCGAGGCGTAGTCGGGGTGGAGAGGGGTTGCAGTTCGGTGGGCTGGGGATCTCATCGCTGCTTTTTGCGGATGATGTGGTCCTGATGGCATCGTCGGCCTGTGACCTTCAGCACTCACTGGATCGGTTCGCAGCCGAGTGTGAAGCGGCTGGGATGAGGATCAGCACCTCTGGGTGCTGGGTCATGACCGAAAGGGTCATGACCGAAAGAACGAGATCCAGGGTAGAAGCGGCCGAAATGGGTTTCCTCAGGAGGCTGGCTGGCGTCTCCCTTAGAGATAGGGTGAGAAGCTCAGTCATCCGTGAGGAGCTCGGAGTAGAGCCGCTGCTCCTTCGCCTCGAAAGGAGCCAGTTGAGGTGGTTCGGGCATCTGGTAAGGATGCCCCCTGGGCGCCTCCCTAGGGAGGTGTTCCAGGCACGTCCAGCTGGGAGGAGGCCTCGGGGAAGACCCAGGACTAGGTGGAGGGATTATATCTCCAACCTGGCCTGGGAACGCCTCGGGATCCCCCAGTCGGAGCTGGTTAATGTGGCTCGGGAAAGGGAAGTTTTTTTAACTAGCGTTAGCTAACTAGCAGCCAGCCCGCTTCTAAATAAATACCTTTTAATTGTCTAAACACTTTTTAACAGTCAAACTAAAACACTGGCGGTGAGCTCCAGGGCCTGCAGCCGCAGACGGACCGTCATCAGTGGGTAACAGGTGCCAAGTTTCGCATCCCTGCTGAGAATTGCATCCACTAGGGAAAATAATGATTTTATAAGGCAAAGTACTGTTTAAAAACTAGGCAATAGTAAATCTCTTTGTCATGTTCATCAATAATGATTATGATTTTAGAAGGTTTAGAGACATCAATGTTTTATCAGACTCTGTAGTAGCATTTCCTTGCTACCTAGATGCAATTTTCGGCAGCAATGAATTCTGCAGAAATGATTGTTTCTGCCCAAGCGGGTGCAGTTCTTAGCAGGGATGCACAACATCAGCAAAGCAAGCTCTGGTCATGGCCGGGGGATGGGCCGCTGCTACCGGATGTGGGGCTCTCCGTGTCCCGCTGGAGCTCCGACTGCAGGTCGAGGTCGGCAGCGAAGCTTTCTGGCAAAAGCAGTGTTACTACGCTGGTCGATCCCCACTGATGACGGTCCGTCTGCGGCTGCAGGCCCTGGAGCTCACCGCCAGTGTTTTAGTTTGACTGTTAAAAAGTGTTTAGACAATTAAAATGTATTTATTTAGAAGCGGGCTGGCTGCTAGTTAGCTAACGCTAGCATGCTATTCCACCAAGTTTCCATGCTACATAAATAACATGGATCTGATACAAGTCCAAATCTATCTCGTTCCCTCCCCCGATCAGAGAGGATCTTTCTCACACTCCCTTTATAATGTCTAATCACTGTAAAACTAGATGGCCTCTCATAACCCAGGGAAACAGAGGCACTGAGGTCAGCACCATGAACTCTAAAACCTTTTCTTAACACTTTCACAAAATATATTCTAACACTAGCTAGTAGAATTTCTGACCAAACCAACCTAAATGTTTACAGTTCAATTGCATGAAAATGTAAGAATATTCACTTTAATATGATAAATAGTGTGAATACATTGGGAATTGATAGGGCGGGGTATGTGAGTTTATATGACAGGGCTGTGGGGGAACCTCAGACCAGAAGGGCTGGAAAGCACTGATCTACAGTATTTTATATTATTGACCGACCGGTAATAATCCCTCTTTATGCACTGCTCACGCGGTGCATACCATAATAAGTGTGAAACAGTAAAAATTTTAGAAAAATTTCATATCCCTCTTTTTACATAGCAAACGCTATGTAACATAAAAACTACCTAATCTCTAACTACCTGTTAACCTAGACACAATATAAGGTGATTAACAACATAAAAAATGGACTATGATACTGGAGGGGGGCTGTCCATGGTGCTGAAACAGAGCATGGTTACTGAAACAGAGGGGTGCTGTCCATGGTGCTGAAACGGAGCATTGTTACAAAATAGAGGGGTGCTGTCCTTGGTGCTGAAAAATAGCATTAATACAACAGACGGAGGCTGTCCATGGTGCTGAAACAGAATTATTACTAAAACAGAGGGGTGCTGTCCATGGTGCTGAAACAGAATTATTACTAAAACAGAGGGAGGCTGTCCACGGTGCTGGGTTAGGGTTAGTGTGCTGCGTGTAGCCTATATGTAGAATTGAGCTGCTAGTGTAAGCTGCATAATACACATTGCTGTCTCTGACTATACTTGGTGGTTACCTTTATTTTTGTGGAAATCTCTTAAACATAATGGAACAGCAAAAACTTCAACATAAACATCTACTTCTATTAAAATTGTAAAATCACACTTCAAACCTATGTCTTGCTTAAGGCTATACTGACAACAAAACTACTACTAAAGGTAGACTTATGTTTTAGCTTTTCAGTTTCATTAATTCAAATCAAAAGGCCTATTGAGGCCACGCGCAAAACTGTGAAACAAAGTAGGATCAGGAAAAGAGGATAGAAAAACAGTTGGCGATAGGACGGATGGGAATTGGAGAGAGAGAGGGCACTGGGTGGTGACAGGGGATGAATTTGGACCCAGCGAACTAGACTTCTTCTTCCTCTGAGGAAGTATCAAACTCGTAAAAATTAGATAGATGATAACTTGGAAGCGGGGCTTCTTGGGTGGCTACCATTTGGTAGGGTGGGGGAGCACCCTCTTTTGATAGGGCCGTAGTTATCAATCTATTGATTAGAGTTCTGAGACAGGGTATTGCACAGCACCCGCAGCAGATGAGGATACCAATAAACACGGCTATGGAAATCAATATTGACATTATCATGTCTTTTCATCCTTTAAACATTCCATGCATCCAATTGGCTACAGACTCACATTGTACGTAACTTAAGTATTAATATCAACATTAAATATTTAGTTTTTCTTCTAATTCTTTCAAGCCATCAGAGAAATTGTTCTCAGCTGGTTTAGCAATGCCCTTCTCCGCATCCCATGTGTATTTAGTAAGTACATGTACATGGATCTGATACAAGGCAAAGTCTATCTCCTAACGGACCGAGAGAGTTTCCCCTAGCATCAGGCGCTGCTAAGTTAAGATACTGTCTATTTATCCATTTCTGTCCCATCCCTGGTGGTGCTCTCATCAGTTTGGATCCAGTCCAGATCTTCTGGCTCCAGCCGGCTCCTGACTAATTTGTAACACTGTATAAAAACATGACCTTAACTTCCAATTCTCAGCTCAGAAGAAGCAAGCCGCTATTGTTGGATTTTGAACACCTGTGTTTTAATCTCCAGCAAACTTTAAGGAGTTTTCATGAGAGCCAGGTCATTTCCACACAGTGTCACAAATCCAGCAATTGCAAAGTGCGGGATTTGTGACACTGTGTGACACTGTGTGTGACTGGGATGTGTGACCGGAGCGCAGCAGCGTCTACCTGCGAGCAGAGAAAGACATGCAAATACATTTATTGTGCACGAATTTGGTTTTTGTTTACTCAAACTGAATTATTTGTTGCGAGTGTTAATTTCTGTTCAAAATGCAATGTAATGCGCTTGCAAAATATAGTTCTCTGTGCTCAAAACATACTATTACTCGCTCAGGAATGTGACACATATATAACGGCATATGATACAAGCCTTCTGTGATCGCACACCGCCACCCTGTGTGTTGAGCTCTCTGTTTTAGCTACAGAATGAGGCATCTCACTTCTGTTCCATCTTTGTTGGGAGTCGCACATGCTCAGTACCTATGTAAGGACTACTAGCCAGTCAGAAGCAGAGTATGAGGGCAAAAATCACACTTTGTCTTATGGAGGCATAGCTCAGTCAAATCTTAGCACACACACGCTAAAAATACTGGGTTATTTTATTAACCCAACCACTGGGTCGAGGCTGTTTAACCCTGTATTATGTACAGTGCTGCTCATAAGTATTCATACCCATGCTAAAGTTGACTAAAAAGAGGAATAAAAAATTATCTTTTGGAAATTGATCTTAATGCCTTAATTAAAAAAATGAGGAAAAATCCAACCTTTTAAGGACACCAATTTTTTTCTGAATGAAAAATGTATTGTAAATAAATAAATGTTCTTCCTTAAAATACAGGGGCCATAATTATACATACCCCTATGTTAAATTCCCATAGAGGCAGACAGATTTTTATTATTAAAGGCCAGTTATTTCATGGATCCAGGATACTATGCATCCTGATAAAGTTCCCTTGGCCTTTGGAATTAAAATAGCCCCACATCATCACATCCACTTCACCATACCTAGAGACTGGCATGGTTTTATTTCAGTTAGCCTAATAGCTGGTTTGATTTGCATTGATATGGATCTTATCTCAGTTACAGACACAGTCTTTGTCACAAAGTATAACATATAACATAAACATAACCCTACGATTTGAATATTTGGATTTGTGCATTTTTTGAGCCATAAGCTACTCATACAATAAGCTATGATAATACTTAAGTCAAACCATTTTCTTTCTTTACAGGCTCCAAAGACTACATTGCCCTGATGGTTCTGCCAAGCCTGATGCCACCTGCAGTCTTCAGGATGGGCCTGAAAGACCGTGAGGACTACAGCGTCTGACGCCATGAAGGCCTTCATCGATCTTAAGCCTGTGAGTATTCCTAGACTCACACAGCCCCTTAGATCTAGTGATGCAGGTCTTGTAATTGTAAAATCTGCTAGAAAACATTAGCTGTCAGCTGGTCAGAGTCTTTGTCATTCAAATACTTGATTTGTGGAAAATTATTATTTGCAGGTCGGAACAGACATGGACCGACAGACACCAGACCAGGCCGTACCCCTACACCCTTGTGTTGGGAGGCGAGGAGTGCTGCTCACAGCCATTCACCGTTCTCAGTGGGCCGGCCCTGGAGCAGCACAGCGTTGTCCAAGCTGTACATGTTTGTTTCTAAAGTTTTTATGTGTTTGATATCAATTTCCCAAAGCAGTGTTTCTCTGCTTGGCAGTTCCTCTAGGAGGCTGTCTATGGAATGGGAGGGGAATATATAGCAAGTAACACTGAGATACTATGACTTGCATACTTCAGGTGTTCAGCTGTTATTTGGTCAAGACCACACGCTTTCTTCACTGCCAATTTCTCAATATCAGGTCTAATGACCACAACAATTATTAATGACATCACCAACAATAGAGATAAGATATCAACAATCTCAACACAGTTAAAAATCTCTCTAAAATGTTTCCCCCACATAACATAAAATACTTATTTTATTCCTTTTCTCCAACATTGTGTCATGCTTAGAAACTTAACTTAATAACATAAACTTATATGGATAAAATGCATTTAGATTCAGATTTAGATTGATTTAATTGTTTTTTTATTGATAGTAAGGATGTGGGACTGTGGGAGAACCGGAGACACCCGGAGAAAACCCAAACTAACGCGGGGAGAACATGCAAACTCTAAGAAGATAAGGAAGAACTCCCCACACGGGAAGAAGAAATCTGGGGAGAGATCACCTCTCAGATGGTTGTGAGAATAATGGACGGATGGGGTATTAGCAGTAGCAATGTGTAGCGATGTCACATCTCTACAGATGTCTACAGACTAATAGAAATATAGATAATGATGGAGAGTTGAGAGTTGGTGGGATAGTTTATGTGAACATCCGGAGGAATCTTTTCCAGAGAGACGGTTTTTTTTTTTTCCTTGTTGTTGGCTCCTCTTGGTCGTCAACCTCGTCTATCACATCGCTACCTGTTTTCTCCTGCAGGGTGTTTTGAATGCTGAGCGACTGGAGGAGACGGGTTCTCTCCTCCTGCCACTGCAGCTGCTGATTCTCCAGGTTGCTAAGTGTCTGGGCCAGTTGAGCCTTGAGCTCATTGGTCTTCTCTCTCTCCTGGGCCAGGGATACTTCCATTTCCTGTAGTCTCTGAAGAGCCTCCTCCTTCTGCTCCAAGGTACGGCGAGTCTCTGCTTCAGAGACCCTCTTGGACATAATCTGGACCACCAGGTCACTGGTCTTTTCCACGGTCACTTCCAGCTCTTTATATAGCTCTTTCACTTCAGCTCTCAAAGCTTTGTTTTCCTCGTTTAGTTTTCTGTTGTCGCAGCTTGCCTGCTGGAGGGAAGATCTTAAGGCTTGGTTCTGTTCTTTTAGTGTGCTGATCTCCGTCTGATGGGTGCTGAGCTTCTGAGGCTGGAGCTCCTGACTGTCAAGACAGCTCATAAAATCACTGTCTTCATCCCCACTTTCCGTAGCTTCACTCGAAAGTGCTTCTGAAAGTTGGCAGAACTGTGAACTAGTCCAGTGAGGTTTCCAATAATCACCGACCCTCCCGGAGCGTTCTTTTGGAGAGGTTGGTGTCCAAAGTTCTTTCTGTTGGATTGGGCCCTGTTTATAATCATTGGCTTCAACTATACCAGCCCAAACCCTAGCCAACTGTTCTTGTTCTAGCATCAGTGGATGTAACAGCCTGTTGTGGTTGGCCCCCTTTCACTGTCTCGGTCTCTTTAGTGAGAATGGTTTTGGGTGTGGTCTGTGGAGGCTGTTTCAATGCAGCAATAACAGCCTCGTCCCACGTGAAAAGCCACTCGTTCAGCAGGATGTTTTTCATCCCTTTATCCTTGCCTTTCTTGTTTTGTTTAACTGTGGAGTTATCCATCGTAAAGAGTAGGCAGTCTGGTTAACCCTCTACTGCACACATTTTGATGGACATTTTGATGGACTGGACTCTGAACTTCAGGCCTGAGTTTGGATTTCATTTCTACTATCTCACCAGTAAGGTCTTTCCCTCCTGTGGATTTGGAGGATCGTGTCAGATACATTTTCTTAGACTGAGCTCAAACAGGTACTGGGTTGTGCACAACTACATTAAAGAGACTATTGCTGCAGCAAAACTTAAAAATGTGGTTTCTGGCCAGAAGATATTTTGTTGACATATGTGTTTTGGGGTGGGAAATGGGAGTGTAATATGTGTTGTTGGACATTTTGAATAATACTATTTTATTGAAAAGAGTTACTGTGTGTTTGTTTTCATTCTCTGTGTGAAGTCAATAATCATTTACAGCCAAAGAGAAATTAGTATTAAGTGTCAGTTCATTTGATATCTATCTTATCTTTATCCCTCGAACCAGGACATTACTAAAAGTACTGAAGTAGTGATCCCAGACCTCGAGGTGTTTTTACAGGTAATCTTGAAGGCTGATTAGAACCTGGTTACAATTGGTTTAAAGAAATGCCACTAAACCAGAGCATGTTTTCCTCCCATCCCCGAATGCTATGTGGAGTAGCCAGACCCTCCTCCAGCGCGCTTTGGAGGAGGGTCTGGCAAAGCATGACTAGTGTTTAAGTACACTTGCATTTAAGATCCATATTAAAGGTGCCGTATGTAGGATTGTGAAGATCCAGGACTTAGCCAAAAAATGTGAACATTGACAACTTCTCAGTCCCTCCCCCCTTTCTGCTAAAGCCCAAAACGCTCTCCTAAGCCCCTCCCCCCACAAGGGAGAATGAATGTGTGTGCATGAGCAGTGATTGACACGCAGTTAGACACCCCCCCGGCCCTGATTGGTGCATCTGAACAGGTAGCGGTGGATTTTTGTAAATCTCACTACAGGCTGTAGGTGGAGCCAGAGGAGATGGATTCTTATTTTAAATGACCTGCTTCATGTAGTTCTACTGGAACATAGGGTCAGTTTCAGCAAATATGACAGAAAGTTTTATAAGTCTTACCTACTGCACCTTTAATGAAACAAACCAAGTGTTTCATCATCATCATCATCATCATCATCATCATCATCATCATCATCTAGCACAAGAACAGAAACTATTTACTGAGCTGTAAAATTCATCAATAGTGTTTTGTTGCTACTTTTGATTCAAGTCCTTTTCAAAGTGTGACAGATGATGCCTTCAAAGGACCTTTTGAAATGAAATACATTCAAGTCTGAAGCATTTTAGAATAACTAGGCTGATGGTGCCACCTAGTGGACGACATCAACTACTGCAAGTAAAAAGATAATCTGAACATGGTTTTTTTACAAATAAATAACTAAAGTATTTTATTTCCACTGATCATAAAAACTGATTTACATTTACTAACACAAATTATTCTCCTCCAGATCTGCAGTGAATCTTCTCTTCATCCTAACAGCCCCTTAATCATTGAAATCATAGTCAGATTTCCCACAGAAGAGGCACATTTACCTCCACTAAGGGGGTTGTTTTCACTACCTGTCCGTTCATTTGCAGTAACTCACCTAAAACTAGCCGATTTTAAATGAAGTCTGGTGCAAAATGAAGCCATGAGCCAAAGACCCAAGTGATTCTTTTTTTTGCTGTGGCTGCAAATATGTGACATTAAATATTCACACACACCTACATAAAAAAAAAAAAAAAAAACACTTTTAACTGCATGGTAGATGGCTGCACGTCTGTAAAGCTGCAGCCTGCAAGAGATCAAACAAACAGCCACTGGGTTAAAGATGCTGAACGCAAACGTCAGACATAAAAAAGAAAAATGCCACATGGAACGACAGCAGCTGCAGAAACGTGTTATTTTCTAGAAAACAAAGGGGAAGTGTCTGTGCAGAGCGTCTTTGAGACGCTGAAGAAAGCAGAAGGGTCATAAAGAACGTGAGAAACAGGAAGGGTGGTGTGTGTGTGTGTGTGTGTGTGTGTGTGTGTGTGTGTGTGTGTGTGTGTGTGTGTGTGTGTGTGTGTGTCAGTATGATTTTTGACTCTGTGGTCTGTTTCTGGGGCGATGTAGAAACTCTCACAGGCAGCTTCCTCCTCGGCTGAGCATCAGTCTGCTGCGAAGACGCCACACTGCCGGACGTCCAGACTGCAGCAGGTAAGACGTCCTTTTTAAGGTTTTTCTGTGGTGATTATTCAAAATATAAAACATATTTTCTTTTTGGACATTTTGAGCACCATCAACAAAAGTTTATTAGTCCCCTTTTATTGGCAGAAAAAAAAATGTATATATATTTTTAAATATGGACACATGAAGACATAACTTATAACTAAAACAAGCGCATCAGATGTGACAGTAAGGTCAATTTTGCAACTGTTGTGTAGCCTTCAATCATATCGCGTGTCATTACTAGGAAAGTACAGATGAACATTCTTGTTGTCTTGTAATGTCATCCTCTTGGTGTAAATGTAGCTATCATTACTGAGTTTCTTTTTATGCTATGCTATGCTATAATAATGCACATATCTATAAAGATGAACCAGTTAGGCACAGCTAACACTGCATATGTACTGTATGTGTCAACCTCTAGATAGGAATACATTATATGCACAGCTTCTACATTGTACGACTTAACCAATACCCTAGCATTGTGTATTATCAGATATAGCTACGTGACTGACCTAGCTAACGTTACCGACCTAGCTAACGTTACCTGGGACAGCATCGTAGCTCTGCTCTGCTCGGGGTCCTGCACGTCCCACAATGTTTCATTATTCTACAGAGAGAAGACGATAATTAATACGTTAGCAGTTAGCTAACGTTAAGTGCTAAGTTAACAGCTTTACTAGCTAATTAGTAACTTAACACAACGAAACAACAAACGTCTAGTAACCATGCTTGCAAAGTACATCACAGACAATATATATGATCAATACTTAGATTTTATTAATCTTGTAGGAATCCGCTGTGGAGTGGTTTGTGTGTCCTCCAAAATCTCTTAAGTTAACTGCACTGAAACGTCAGGGGGTCGGCAGGCACTGAGCTGTCACTCAAAAATACTCCAAATACGCATTAGCCAATGGGGACGCACCCCTGTAAGACCCGCCCACGCGATAGCTTTGTGTCAGAATCGCAAACAAAGACTCTGGAAGCGCAAACGAGAAAGCTGGGAGCGAAACTGCAAACGTGATGGAGAGAGCAAAAGACTGATCATTGAGAAAGAAGCAGAGGGAACAGTAAACACAAAGAATTTCTAATATGGGAAGAAGTTCCACTCTCTCGTTACTTCCGGCTTCTCAACTGGTTGCAGTTCCACCAGAGTTCCATATAGGGGGCGCTCACAGGCCAGTGCAGAATGAATGGGACTCTATGGAGCTGTACCCCTCAAAATCCACTTTTCTCAGGATATCATTTTTTGTCTAGTAATTTGAATGTTGCATTTGAAAGGAGAGGCTAAGAAAATACACACTGCTGGGTGTTAGATTTTTTTAAAGTGGCTTTTTTGTTCTAAAAAGCCTTTTAAAATGTCAATGACGTCATACACACATACGGCCAGAGATTCTGCTTTACGGCAAGATCTGAGTCGCTTCCTTTGTTCTCTCGAGGCATCGACAACACAGCTGACAGGTTAGACTCTCCCTGTCAATACACAGGCTAGAAAGAGGTTTGCTAATGTTTTAAAGACCACGCCGAAATATTCACTCTGGCATTCTGGTTCTGCTTCGGATGCCGTCAAGCGGGATCTCCGATCGTAATCAGTCCTTCACTGACCAATCAGCATTCATTAGCAGAATGCTAGCGTGTTATGGGCAACAACGACTCAACCTGTAACAAATCGAAAGGGCATAAGTACTCGTTCATTCAACTTTCGACCTATAATCCATGTTGAACTTGCAAAAACTACAATCAAATCTGAGATTTCTCAACGACAATCAGGCGAAAGAGACAAATTTAGCCGTCTAGCTCCATTGAGTCCCATTCATTTTGCACTGGACCGTGATCACCCCCAGTGGAACTCTGGTGGAACTGCAACCAAAGTAGGTACAATGGGGCTTAATAGGGAGTGGAACGGCTTTCCGTAGACGGGCTTTGGTAAACACAAGGACATAATATCAAACAAATATAAGACCAATAGTTTACGACTACACAAATGTTTTGTTTGCAAGTTTTAAGTTTTACCTTTGAGGTGACAGTTTTTTTGCTTGAGTTAGTGATTTTTGTTTGATACTTGAGACGTTTTGCTTGGTATTAATGACACAAAAATAATTCCGTAGTATCGATCCTGCCGGTAGTTAGCTTGACCTGCTAGCTGATAGCCGTTAGCCATTAGCTGCTAGCTGATAGCTGCCGTCCGGTGAGTGTATTCAGACAGGCTTCTGTGATAATCATCCCAATAACAATCCACGGAGCGGCGGTGGTGTGGCTATGTCCTCCAGAGGACAGGTCATGTCACGTCTTGAAGTTTATTCCCCCCTAAAATAAACAGTGGTGCGGTAGTAGCTTTTAGCTGCTAGCTGCCGTCCGGTGAGTGTGTACAGCCAGATAGCCGTTAGCCGTTAGCTGCCGTCCGGTGAGTGTGTACAGCCAGATAGCCGTTAGCTGCTAGCTGCCGTCCGGTGAGTGTATTCAGACAGGCTTTTGTGATAATCATTCCAATAATAATCCACAGAACGGCGATGGTGTTGCTATGTCCTCCAGTTACTGAAGGCTAGCTCTAGCTTGTGCTTGGAACAGCAAGGTCATCTGCCTGTTTCCCCTCTGTCTGTCTCGTTCTTTCCAACAAAAGTTCTTCGTCTGTATACTCGGGTTTGAATAAATAAGGACGACCATCAAACTCAAAAGGCTCTCCCGTGTGTTGTATATCTGCTATATTCTCCATAGTTACGTTACTCCAAGCTTCTTCCCCTATAAACAACTCCGCTCTTCATACACTACGCTCCAATCTGCACACTACTGTTTACCTTTTCCTGCTACAACTGAATTCCCAGGAGACAGCGCGATGCTACAGCTAAGCTTCAGTAACACTGTTACTGTGCATGCCACAGACATCGTTTATCCCGTTTCCATGTAGTTACATAGTCACTGATGTGGTCATAACCACTACAGTGCAGTGAAATAATCTAAACCTTTCGCTGCGAAGGCATGATCTGTCCTATCCAGGACATCCACCAGACCACCGGGCGCTCCGTGGGTTGTTAATGGGATGATTATCACAGAAGCCTGGCTGAATACACTCACCGGACGGCAGCTAACGGCTAACGGCTATCTGGCTGTACACACTCACCGGAGGGCAGCTAGCAGCTAAAAGCTACTACCGCACTACTATTTTTTTAGGGGGGAATAAACTTCAAGACGTGACATAACCTGTCCTCTGGAGGACATAGCCACACCACCGCAGCTCCGTGGATTGTTATTGGGATGATTATCACAGAAGCCTGTCTGAATACACTCACCGGACGGCAGCTAGCGGCTAACGGCTATCAGCTAGCAGGGCAAGCTAGCTACCAGCAGGATCGAGACAGGGACCAGGGTAGGTGAATTTAAACAATGTCTGAGTTGAAAACGCATCTTGTTGACACGTAAGGGCCCTGTTCATGTTGCACAGACATATTAATTGCATTTTGTGTCTGTTAAGAGGCACAAAGGCACTCTAAAACTTGCCCCGACCACTGCCGTTTTAGCTCAGGGGACGCTTGTACATGTAGCTGCAGCTTCTCCGTGTTAAATGCACTGATTCGGGTCGGGGGTTTTTCTATCGAATGTACTCGCGTAGCTATAGCGATCAAGATTAACGTAAAAATTGGCCGGAATTCTCCTTTAATTAGCAGTTCAACAGAAAAAACTCTGGGCCTCAGAAGCCAAGACTCTCCAACAAGAGTCTCTGAAACAAATAGCTGAGTCATGTATTGGCATTTCCTTTCAATACTTTTCTGCTCCTGTTGTCACTTACAGTTATAATAATTAAATAAAAATTGTCTGGCCTCCCATTTCAAAAGATGCACTTTTGAAAATAAACAAAAAGATCAAAAGCAACATTCCATCCTCTTTCTTTTGACGCATCATCATTCTATTTCACTGCTTTGATGAGTCTAGCACATAGGATGAATCCCTTCACATAACAATCTCATTCAGAGCCAGACAGTGTCAGACACTCAGAGACATTAACCAGACTGCCTACTCTTTACGATGGATAACTCCACAGTTAAACAAAACAAGAAAGGCAAGGATAAAGGGCACAAAAACATCCTGCTGAACGAGTGGCTTTTCACGTATGACGAGGCTATTATTGCTGCATTGAAACGGCCTCCACAGACCACACCCAAAACCATTCTCACTAAAGAGACCGAGACAGTGAAAGGGGGCCAACCACAACAGGCTGTTACATCCACGGATGCTCCACAGTCAACCTCTAAACTAAAGGTAGCTACAACAAAACCTGCGCCAATGAAGATTCTTAAACGGACGGATTTTCTACCACAGGCAATTACCATCAAGGAGGCTCCACAGCCAGCTGCTAAACCCAAGTTTTCTCCACTGCAAGCTGGTGCCATTCCTAAAGATACTCCCCAGAAGGTAGCTTCTACAAAATTTACTACTACTGACGTTACACCAAAAGACGTGACGCTAAAGGGAGCTACACCAAAACCCGTGAAGGTTGTTACATTGAAGGATCTACAGCAGGAAATTACCATAAAGGTGGGTCCACAGCAGGCTTCTGCTACACCCAAGCGTGTATCACTACAAGCGAATACACCTTCAGGTGCTGCACAGCAGGTTTGTGAGGCCAGCGACCTGACAACGGGCCCTGTCCTGAGAAAAACCTCTTGGAGTGCAACACAACCTCACCGTACATCTAAGCAAGAACAGTTGGCTAGGGTTTGGGCTGGTATAGTTGAAGCCAATGATTATAAACAGGGCCCAATTCAACAGAAAGAACTTTGGACACCAACCTCTCCAAAAGAACGCTCCGGGAGGGTCGGTGATTATTGGAAACCTCACTGGACTAGTTCACAGTTCTGCCAACTTTCAGAAGCACTTTCGAGTGAAGCTACGACAAGTGGGGATGAAGACAGTGATTTTATGAGCTGTCTTGACAGTCAGGAGCTCCAGCCTCAGAAGCTCAGCACCCATCAGACGGAGATCAGCACACTAAAAGAACAGAACCAAGCCTTAAGATCTTCCCCCCAGCAGGCAAGCTGCGACAACGAAAACCTAAACGAGGAAAACAAAGCTTTGAGAGCTGAAGTGAAAGAGCTATATAAAGAGCTGGAAGTGACCGTGGAAAAGGTGGAAAAGACCAGTGACCTGGTGGTCCAGATTATGTCCAAGAGGGTCTCTGAAGCAGAGACTCGCCGTACCTTGGAGCAGAAGGAGGAGGCTCTTCAGAGACTACAGGAAATGGAAGTATCCCTGGCCCAGGAGAGAGAGAAGACCAATGAGCTCAAGGCTCAACTGGCCCAGACACTTAGCAACCTGGAGAATCAGCAGCTGCAGTGGCAGGAGGAGAGAACCCGTCTCCTCCAGTCGCTCAGCATTCAAAACACCCTGCAGGAGAAAACAGGTAGCGATGTGACAGACGAGGTTGACGACCAAGAGGAGCCAACAACAAGGCAACACTAGGCCGAAAAAAACGTCTCTCTGGAAAAGATTCCTCCGGATGTTCACATAAACTATCCCACCAACTCTCAACTCTCCATCATTATCTGTATTTCTATTAGTCTGTAGACATCTGTAGAGATGTGATATCGCTACACATTGCTACTGCTAATACCCCATCCGTCCATTATTCTCCCAACCATCTGAGAGGTGATCTCTCCCCAGATTTCTTCTTCCCGTGTGGGGAGTTCCTCCTTATCTTCTTAGAGTTTGCATGTTCTCCCCGCGTTAGTTTGGGTTTTCTCCGGGTGTCTCCGGTTCTCCCACAGTCCCACATCCGATCCGGCATGCAATCAATAAGAAATATGATTTACTATCAATAAAAAAACAATTAAATCAATCTAAATCTGAATCTAAATGCATTTTATCCATATATAAGTTTATGTTATTAAGTTAAGTTTCTAAGCATGACACAATGTTGAAGAAAAGGAATAAAATAAGTATTTTATGTTATGTGGGGGAAACATTTTAGAGAGATTTTTAACTGTGTTGAGATTGTTGATATCTTATCTCTATTGTTGGTGATGTCATTAATAATTGTTGTGGTCATTAGACCTGATATTGAGAAATTGGCAGTGAACAAAGCGTGTGGTCTTGACCAAATAACAGCTGAACACCTGAAGTATGCAAGTCATAGTATCTCAGTGTTACTTGCTATATATTCCCCTCCCATTCCATAGACAGCCTCCTAGAGGAACTGCCAAGCAGAGAAACACTGCTTTGGGAAATTGATATCGAACACATAAAAACTTTAGAAACAAACATGTACAGCTTGGACAACGCTATGCTGCTCCAGGGCCGGCCCACTGAGAACGGTGAATGGCTGTGAGCAGCACTCCTCGCCTCCCAACACAAGGGTGTAGGGGTACGGCCTGGTCTGGTGTCTGTCGGTCCATGTCTGTTCCGACCTGCAAATAATAATTTTCCACAAATCAAGTATTTGAATGACAAAGACTCTGACCAGCTGACAGCTAATGTTTTCTAACAGATTTTACAATTACAAGACCTGCATCACTAGGTCTAAGGGGCTGTGTGAGTCTAGGAATACTCACAGGCTTAAGATCGATGAAGGCCTTCATGGCGTCAGACACTGTAGTCCTCACGGTCTTTCAGGCCCATCCTGAAGACTGCAGGTGGCATCAGGCTTGGCAGAACCATCAGGGCAATGTAGTCTTTGGAGCCTGTAAAGAAAGAAAATGGTTTGACTTGAGTATTATCATAGTTTATTGTATGAGTAGCTTATGGCTCAAAAAATGCACAAATCCAAATATTCAAATCGTAGGGTTATGTTTATGTTATATGTTATACTTTGTGACAAAGACTGTGTCTGTAACTGAGATAAGATCCATATCAATGCAAATTAAACCAGCTATTAGGCTAACTGAAATAAAACCATGCCAGTCTCTAGGTATGGTGAAGGGGATGTGATGATGTGGGGCTATTTTAATTCCAAAGGCCAAGGGAACTTTATCAGGATGCATAGTATCCTGGATCCATGAAATAACTGGCCTTTAATAATAAAAATCTGTCTGCCTCTATGGGAATTTAACATAGGGGTATGTATAATTATGGCCCCTGTATTTTAAGGAAGAACATTTATTTATTTACAATACATTATTCATTCAGAAAAAAATTGGTGTCCTTAAAAGGTTGGATTTTTCCTCTTTTTTTAATTAAGGCATTAAGATCAATTTCCAAAAGATGATTTTTTTATTCCTCTTTTTAGTCAACTTTAGCATGGGTATGAATACTTATGAGCAGCACTGTACATAATACAGGGTTAAACAGCCTCGACCCAGTGGTTGGGTTAATAAAATAACCCAGTATTTTTAGCGTGTGTGTGCTAAGATTTGACTGAGCTATGCCTCCATAAGACAAAGTGTGATTTTTGACGCAAAGGGTTTTAAAGAATCTTTAGATATGATGTGGGACCTGCTGTCCTCTCTCTCTCGGCCCCCTGCAGGTTCGACTGCAGCCATGAGTCGCCGGCGGATCTCGGTCAAAGATCTGGGGGTGTTGGACTGTCAGGGCTGGCTTCTCCGCAGGAAGGGGGGCCGCAGTTTCCTGGGAAGTAAATGGAAGAGATACTGGTTTGTCCTGAAGAAGAGTTCTCTGTACTGGTACACCAACGAGATGGTGAGTCACAGCAAGACTTGTTTTTCCATAGCAGCCCACACACTGGAGGTCGTTACAGCTTTAGTGCGTAGCTTTTTGATATTAAAGTGCTCATATTATGCTTTTTGGCTTTTTCCCCTTCCTTTATTGTGTTATATATCGTTTTTGTGCATGTTATAGGTTTACAAAGTGAAAAAGCCCAAAGTCCTGGCTAGTAGTCCTTACCTAGCTACTGTCAGGGCACGCCCTCATACTCTGCTTCTGACTGGCTAGTAGTCCTTACCTAGCTGCTGCGCATGTGCGACTCCCAACAAAGATGGAACAGAAGTGAGATGCCTCATTCTGTAGCTAAAACAGAGAGCTCAACACACAGGGTGGCGGTGTGCGATCACAGAAGGCTTGTATCATAGACCTAACAGAAAATGTTGTGTACTTTAACCGTAGCTACACATAATTTCTGTTTTTGAATTACGGGGCAAAGTCCAGGTAATGAGCTGCCAGAAGGAGTGTAGAAACCTTAGATTATATCATATTAATGTGCTAAAATGACAGGACTGGATACAGGCAATCAGGGATTTAAAAACCTTTTACTCGGATATTTTTTTTTTTTTTTAAATTATCTTTTTATTTAGAAAGGGTAAATTCCATCACATACAATAATTACAGCTTTAGTTTTCCAAGTACAGAAATAGGGATGAATCCAGATGTTTTGGATGAGTTTGTACATATTGGCCTTTTGACGTTTATAAACCATTACTTATTCCAGTGAGAACCTTCAGTAACTGAAACAGAACCGTGGTGCGCACCATTTCCACTAATTACAACATCACATATAATGAGGGTAGGTCTACACAAAGCATAAGTACAGTTAGACGAAATCAGATCTAATTGGTTTTACATACTCAGTCCATTTAGACCAAATCTTATAACATTTTTCTTTTTCAACTTTGAGGGAAAAGGATATTTTTTCCATAACATAAATCTCATAAACTATTTCAATCCACTCTTCCACGGTGGGTGGATTCACTTTCAACCATTTCCTCGTAACAGATTTCTTACTGGCTGCCAACAGTATAGCCAGCAGTTTTTTATCGTCAATGTTCCATTTTTCAAACCTTACATTGCCCAAATACACAGTTTCACATTTAAACGGAATGTTTACATTAAATATATTGTTTATATGTTTGTGACTCTCTACCCAGTGAGGTCTTATCGTATGGCAGTCCCAAAAAATATGGTAGTGATTAGCCCTATTAGATCCACAAAGTCTCCAGCAGGCATCTCCGCTGTCTTGGTATCGTTTCTGAACGGGTGTGACAAAAAATCTTGCAATGTTTTTCCAGCAAAACTCCTGCCATGTGTTTGACCCGGTTGATAACCATTGTAACTGGCATATTTTTCCCCAGCTCTCCCGTGTGATTATCATTTTTATTTCACTTACCCATTTCTCCCTTATGTATTCTGTATTTTCTTGTTTAGATAATTGTATAGCATTATATAATTTGGAGATCATTTTTGTGCTTGTTTACTCGGATATTTTTATCAGGCCTACACTTTAAAGCTATTGTGCGTAGCTTCTGTCTCCCCCATGAGGAATTCTAAGTAATGACAACAACACTGACAGTTACTAGTAGCCAAGGAGGACACGAAGGATTAAAAACATGATGGACTCTTCAGAAGACATAATTATCTTCACTCCAGTTTCTGTGCGGGAAAGTCACCGGACGCCACAATCTTCTGAACATAGTCCTACTCAGAAATCCAGAGAGAGTTGTGTGGAGCTGATAGTCTTAATTAGCTTTGTAGCAACTCATTTGGCAACGGCTTGAATGTAACGGACGTTCATTAATATAAAAAAGTTACACACTAAAGCTTTAATTATTTCTTTTTTGTCATTTGATTGTTGTTGTCTGAGCCTATAATTGATATTACGCATTTATAAGCTGCGTATAAACATTTAATAAACGGTTTATTACACACTATGCTGTCACTGTCATCAGGATATTTTAGGTAGTTAATCACAACTCTTGTAAAGACGTATTTTATGTCATTCCTCTTTCAATGTGCATGTCTCACCCATTCACCTCAATGACACATTAATTCATTTTAATTCATGTATAAACCCCTGGAGTGTAATAGTCCAGATGTGTTTTCAGCGAGATTTGCTCACAACTGCATTATAGTGTATACAAATGATTAGTCTATTCTCTGCTTATAAATGCTAACCAGTGGGTTAAAGTAAAGTATTTTCTTGTAAGCATTGTAAAGTTTTTTATTCTCAGGATGAAAAACAGAAGTTGATAAGATCACAATGAGAAAGAAACTGGTCTACACTCGAGAGCAAACAGCCAATAATGAGCGAAGACTATGACCACATAGCTCACACAGGAACAAGCACGAACAGTGTGAGAAATTAGATTAGTGGAAGGAGGGAGGGAGGGAGGGGGTTCTTCTTTTCTAAAGTGGACCT
Organism: Sander lucioperca; assembly: GCF_008315115.2. Classification (NCBI taxonomy): domain Eukaryota; kingdom Metazoa; phylum Chordata; class Actinopteri; order Perciformes; family Percidae; genus Sander; species Sander lucioperca. The sequence continues at coordinate 30,867,045 of NC_050191.1, read as the reverse complement.
TCATTGCAGTTTTTCCCTCATTTTGTATTTAATTATGAGGTTTAAATACTTAATTTTGGTGACTTTTCATTCACCAATTTGTGCTGGATTAGCTTGTTGATGCACCGAAAATATTTACTCCAATGTTGTCAAATGTTGCCTTCCAAGATCATGTACCACCACCTTGTCCACACACACACACACACACACACACACACACACACACACAGACACACATGCACACACACACACACACACACACAGAGAGAGACACACACACACACACACACACACACACACACAGAAAGAGAGAGAGACACACACACACACACACACACACATTCACACACACAAACACGCACACACAGAGACACACACGCACACACACACACCCACACACACATACAGAGTCACACACACACACAGAAATATACACAGACACACACACACACACACACACACACACACACACACAGATATACACAGACACACACACACACATGCACACACACACACACACACACACACACACACACACACACAGACACACATGCACACACACACACACACACACAGAGAGAGACACACACACACACACACACACACACACACACACAGAAAGAGAGAGAGAGACACACACACACACACACACACATTCACACACACAAACACGCACACACAGAGACACACACGCACACACACACACCCACACACACATACAGAGTCACACACACACACAGAAATATACACAGACACACACACACACACACACACACACACACACAGATATACACAGACACACACACACACACACACACACACACACATGCACACACACACACACACACACACACACACACAGAGAGACACACACACGCACACACACACACACACACACACAGAGACACACACGCATACACACTCTCAGAGACACATACATACACACATACGCACACACACAAACACATGTGTGTGTCATGTGCCAGTTAACACATTCTCAGAAGTGGTGATCTTAACAAGATTAGGGCTTCTGTTTGGTTTGGATCATATTTCTATTGGCCATCGTTATTTAAAAAAAAAAATGTGTTTATTACAACAACAAAAACTACTTCACAAATAAAAACGGACTTCACTTTGGACCTTTGGCAGGGAGGGGGAGGGTCTGCTGAACCCCCCTGTCTACGGGCCTGTCTCTGAGCTGACGTCTCTCTCCTCCGCAGGCGGAGAAAGCAGAAGGATTCATCAACCTGTCCGGCTTCACCATCCAACAGGCCACACAGTGCAGGAAGAAACAGTAGGTTGTTTCTCTTTGTGCAGCTTTTTTTAGTGAAAAACCACCAACTGCCGTCCTCAGCTGTCTGTGGTCAAACTGCTGCTCTCGACTGCTTCACAGTCTCTGTGACGCTGCACCATATTTACACATCCAGCTGTCTCTAAACGCTCACTTACACAGCGTCAGACTGCAGCAAAACCTTCATTCCTTCACCCATTTCTTCTCTTATCTCATCCATTCACTGTGTCCCGTCTTATGGATGTTATCTTCTTTCCTTCAACTATTTTAACAGAGATTATTCAAACACCTAATTTACATTTTAAAAATGTTTTGGTTCCATAAAGAAGTATTTAAATGATTTAAACTAGCGCTCCAACTAACGATTGTTTTCGCTGTCAATTAATCTGTCTTCATCCATGCTCCACTTGTGGGATTGCTCCGGTGCCGCCGGAAATTCGCCATTTCTGAGGACTATGGTTAACTGCTCCTCAGATCTCTGCAGGGTAAATCCAGACAGCTAGCTAGACTATCTGTCCAATCTGAGTTTTCTGTTGCACGACTAAATCTACTTTTCAACATACACCCATTCCACCAAAACAAGTTCCTTCCCGAGGCTATTTAGCAGAGGAATGCTGTGTGGACTAACCAGACCCTCCTTTGCAGCGCTGTGGAGGAAGGACTGGTAATGCGAGACTAAATGTCGATTAGTTGTTTGGTTTATAAAATGTCAGAATGGTGATCGAAATGATCGATCAGTGTTTTATCTATCCATCTGTCCATCTATCCACCTATTCATCTATCTAGCTATCTTTCCATCTATCCATCCATCTGTCCATCCATCCATCTATCATCCATCCATCCATCTATCCATCTATCCATCCATCCATCTATCCATCTGTCCATCTATCCACCTATTAATCTATCTAGCTATCTATCCATCCATCCATCTATCCATCCATCCATCCGTCCATCCATCCATCCATCATCCATCCATCCATCCATCCATCCATCCATCATCCGTCCATCCATCCATCCATCTATCCATCCATCCGTCCATCCGTCCATCTATCCATCCATCCGTCCATCTGTCCATCTATCCACCTATCCATCCGTCCGTCCGTCCGTCCATCCACCCATCTATCCATCCATCCGTCCATCTGTCCATCTATCCACCTATCCATCTATCCATCCATCCGTCCATCTATCCATCCATCCGTCCATCTGTCTATCTATCCATCCATCCGTCCATCCATCCATCTATCCATCCATCCGTCCATCTGTCTATCTATCCGTCCATCTGTCCATCTATCCACCTATCCATCTATCCATCCATCCGTCCATCTATCCGTCCATCTGTCCATCTATCCACCTATCCATCTATCCATCCATCCGTCCATCTATCCATCCATCCGTCCATCCGTCCATCCGTCCATCTATCCATCCATCCGTCCATCTGTCCATCTATCCACCTATCATCCATCCATCCACCCACCTATCCATCCATCCATCCATCCATCCATCCATCTGTCCACCTATCCACCTATCCATCCATCCATCCATCCATCCATCTGTCCACCTATCCACCTATCCATCCATCCATCCATCCATCCACCTATCCATCCGTCCGTCCATCCATCCACCTGTCCGTCCGTCCATCCACCTATCCATCCATCCATCCACCCACCTACCTATCCATTGTTATTAACCCCTCTGTGTTGTGTTTCAGTGCCATGACAGCCAGTCATCCTCTAGTTGTGACCATTTTCATCGCTGCAGAGAGCTTCACTGACATGAACAAGTGAGTATTTGATTTCATCATCTCTCCCATCTATACTTGCTGTTTGTCGGCTATGATGTGAACATGATGATGAGTCACCGGTGTTGAATGTTCCTGCGGCATTAAAGGCAGCGTGTCTGTCTGCAGGTGGATCAGTAAACTGTCCGAAGCAGCCGAGCCGTGTGAACTGATCAACGCCGAAGGTCAGACAGCTTCAGTAACATAACACAGAAAACATAACCATTATTAATCAACATAATGTACACAGGGAGAAAACTAAATACACATTTGCAGGGTTTTCCCTGCTGTTATAAGGTTCAGGGGCAGCACCCGAGCCATTTTTGGCAACCACCTAAGCCCTAAGAACGAATGAAACTAAAAGACAGATCTAATGATTGTAGTTGGACTTTTTTTTGTCTTTTAGGTTTTTGAATGATTGTTATTTATGATCTGCTCTAGCTTTTCCCCACCTTTTAGACACAGATATGATGATAATAACGGTCCAGAATGATGTGAAAAAGAGACGCAAACTACCACTAAGGGACCACAGAGACCTAAAACAAGCCCAAAGAAAACAAAAATGACCACAAAAAACACAACACAACTACAAAGAGACGCAGAATGTCTGGGGGAAATTGCTTTTTAAAAAATTTAAAAACGCAACATTTTCTTGAGGAAGGACACTTAAACAATTCCAGTAATTCCCCCAAGAGCAAGCATTTAGTGTGACAGTGGCGAGGAAGAACTCCCTTTTAGGAAGAAACCTCGGACCGACCCAGGCTCTTGGTAGACGGTGTCTGACGGTGCCGGTTGGGGGTGTGATGAACAGTGGCAATAATAGTCAATCAATAAAGATAATGGAACTATGACTAGAAATAGTAGTTGTAGTAGTTAATGGTGTAGCAGGGCACTGCAGGGCATAGCACAGTGTAGCAGGGCACAGCAGAGGTTGCGGCTGCGGAGGAGGGTCTGGCTACTCCACACAGCATTCTGGGATGGGAGGAAAACGTGCTCTGGTTTACTGGCATTTCTTTAAACCAATCACAATTGTCTTGGGTGGTGCTAAGCGCCGGACAGAGCCACGGTGCCGCTGCAAAATAGCCTCAGGAAGGAACTTGTTTTGGTGGAACGTGTACGTTCAAAAGTTGTTTTAGTCGTGTAACAGAAAACTCAGATTGGACAGATAGTCTAGCTAGCTGTCTGGATTTACCCTGCAGAGATCTGAGGAGCAGTTAACCATAGTCCTCACAAATCCACCAGAGTTTAGAACGCCAACACAAAGAAAGAGGAAGGTAACGGACATCTGAAAATAGTGACATCCGGCAGAATTTCCCTCCAGAATGAGAGCAATCCCAGGAAGTGAAACTATCTGTCTAATTTAATCCTTTCTCTCTGTCTGTCTGTTTGTCTGTCTGTCTGTCTGTCTGTGTGCAGAGTGCTACAGCGAAGGCAGCGATCAGGATGCTGACGAGTGTGCGGCCACTTCCTGTTCTCTGAACTGTGAGCAGGAAACAGTTGATTCTGAAAATGTGAGAAGCAAAGTGTGAAAGTACATTTATTTAAAACCCCCCACACTGTCTGTTTGACCTCCGCCGACTGAGTCGGCTAATTCCGGTTTAGCGCTCTGCTTACTTTAATGCAGATGAAATGATTTAATCGTGTGGCCAGGCGTTCAACATTAGCACCATCCAAATATGCAAGTGGCTGCTAGATTTGCTTCACTTACCAGCCAAAAAAAACAATGGTAATCTTTTGAGTGGCTGGTTTTCACTAGCCGTTTGGCTGGTGGACAAAAAAGTAAATTTAAGATTATTCTAGACTTATACTGAAAAACACGCGACAGACATCTCTTTCTCCATGTAAGTTTATTGGGGAAAAAGTATTTTTGGGCCAGAGGGCATCTCGCTTCTAAACCGTCTCTGGTTCAACTCAAACGTCCTGTCCTTCTCACAGGGAGACGTTCCTCAGCCTCTGGGTGAGTCGTCCCCCTGCACCTCCACCCCGCCCGCTTCACCGACCGGTGAAAACAGAAGAAGAAGCACCTTGGAGGGGGGGACTTTAAGTAGAAACAGAAGAGGAAGAAGAAGAGTGTCATCAGAGGGCGGTGAACGCCTGTCCTTACTGGACCCGGCCGGGCCTGACGGAGCGTCCCTCCCTCTGATCCACGTCGGAGGGACGGAAGACGAGGACGTCCACGGTAAACACGCGATTACTGCTGCTTTAAGAAGAAGTATACAACTTTGTTAGGGCTGCAACTAACGGTTATTTTCATTCATCTTTTGGTTATTTTCTGGATGAATCGATTAGTTGTTTGTAAGTAAGTAAAGTTTATTTCTATAGCACATTTAAAAACAGCTTGCGCTGACCAAAGTGCTGTACATAGCGCATTAGCCACAGGGTCATAAAATAAAAATAAAGTACACTTACAAATCAGTGATTTGTTTGTCTATAAAATGTCAGAAAAAAATCTCGATCAACTTTGAAGTTACGGAGGTCTTTCTCTTTGCAGAGAAGCCCGCTGATGAGATGGAGTGCCTCTACAACGACCTGAAGGCCGCCAGCTTGTCTCCGATTGGACAGTCCAGTCGGAGGGACTTCAGAGCGTCGTTCGTCAGACGATGTCAGAACGACAAAGTCAATGAAAAGCTTCACCTGCTGCGGATCCTCCAAAGCACACTGAAGGTACTTACCGGTAATCTAAAGGCAGTTACACACCAACCAGACGGCCGACCGTCGGCAGAAAAGGCAGTCGGACTGATCAGACTCCCTGAGTTGGTCAAAAAAGTGCCTCGGAACACACCAAAGAGATGAGACGTAATACGTCTCCATAACAGCAGGCGGCGCTAATCTGTATTGTCGCCCAAAAAATGAAAACCGGCAGCTGATTGGACGAACGCGTCACGTGGGTCTGGCTGCTGCTTCCGGATTTTGGATTTTTCGAACGGCCATTACTGGCGACTCATTCAGAATACGATCTCATATTGGACTAAAATAGTTCACCGAAACGTGTTTCTGAAAACATTTTAAGAGAGAAATAGGCCGTGCAGTTGCTGAATCTGTCTTCATTTCAGATCGACAAAGGTCAGTTTAAAAGATTTTCGTCAGATTTTGAGAGGCTTAGTCACGCTCATCCCGCTCGCCATTCCCGGGCGAGTCCCGACCACCGTGTCTCCGACTGAGCATGTCAGGTCGGCCAAAATGAAGGCCGACGGCTCCTCCGGTTAGAAATAACCGTTCAGGGGGTGTGTCTACTACTACTACTGAGATGTACATGGTCCCGAAAAAAATGTCCAGTAACACGTGTAATGTAATAAGTTTTTATCCCTCCCGATGTCCTCGGGTCAAATTTGACCCGTTTTCAAAAAGTTTCTATGTCAGAAAATTTTGGGTTTTTCAACCACATTTTCAAAAAAATAACTTGGATGGTTCCGTAAAATAAATGTGATCAGTTCACTACTTTCATTGAATTTGGGTGGGGGGAAAAAGATACAAGACCATTGAAAAAATGGACAAAATGTCTAAAAAAAAAAAAAAAAGATTTAAAAAAGTGACAGAAAAGTGAGAAAAAGTGTCGACCAATTTTAGTTTTATAGTTGATTATAATACCATCAATTGATGCAGAAAATTCACCAGAATGCAGGAAAGTAAGTGTTAAAATGTTATTGGGCGAGGACCCCCAGACCCCCCCCCCATCATTGACTCTACATCCTGGACTATACAGTGTACCTGTCCTACCTGTCCTGTTCTTAATGTTAAATAGTAATACGTGTTATTTGTTTATTTATTTTTTATTTCATATTAATGTTTAAATGTGTTTATGTATGCACCAACAACCAAGGCAAATTCCTAGTGAGTGCTACTTGGCAATAAATCCTTTTCTGATTCTGATTAAAGTCAGTCACTGTCTGTCTCTCTCTCTCTCTCTCTCTCTCTCTCTCTCTCTCTCTCTCTCTCTCTCTCTCTCTCTCTGTCTGTCACTGTCTCTCTCTCTCTCTCTCTATCTCACTGTCTGTCTCTCTCTCTCTCTCACTCTCTCTGTCTGTCTGTCTGTCTGTCTCTCACTCTCTCTGTCTGTCTCTCTCTCTCTCACTCTCTCTGTCTGTCTATCTGTCTGTCTCTCTCTCTCTCACTCTCTCTGTCTGTCTCTCTGTCTGTCCGTCTTTCAGGCCAAAGAGTCGGAGCTGCTGGCGTTGGAGCAGATCCTGACAGCCCCGACCCTTGCGGCGGCCACATACAGGAAGTGGAGACTCTCCAACGCCGTCATGGTGCAGGAGATCGCTCAACGCAACCAGGCAGCAGGAGGCGCTGCAGAGCTGCGATAAACACGTGTTCTTTTACACGTTAAGTGTTTTCAGGTTTTCCTTCCTCGCTGAAACACCGCTGGGTGAACTGGGACCAAACTGCTAAACACGTGATTTCCATCCAGACGGCAGTGGTGGAAATTAACTAAGATCATTACTCAAGTCCTGTACTTAAAGGGTAACTTCTCAACCTGGACACTATTTTCCTGTGTTTGTGACGATGGAGCAACAATCTTTGAAATTGGTCCAGTATTAAGCGAGAAACAAGCTGCAATATAACGTTAAAGGGCAGTTGTGCACCGTCAGTTTTGTGTCCACTAAAAGTGCTGTTTTTGCCGCTGACAGGCTCAGATTATTATTATTATTTATAGATATATTATATATCAGTGTCTGTCAACATTATGGAAATGATCCCTACAGAGATAGACCTTTTTGTTAAAGAGTAAGATCCTTTTTGTTTAACGTGAAACAGCCCCGAAATCCCCATCTCCAAACCCACCAGACTCCTTTATTATTTATTTTTTTGATATTTAAAGAATTATATTTGTAATTACTTTGATTATTTTTTGTATTTTAAATGTCTTAGCAATAATGTTGGAGGTTTGGACTGTTGGTTGGACAAAACAAACGTTGTGAAGTGTGGTACTTTTAATTTAATTAACTAACCCTCCTGTTGTCCTCGGGTCAAATTTGACCCATATTTAAAAAGTTTCTATACATCAGAAATTTGGCTTTTCTTTCAACCAAATTGTCCAAAAAAAGTAACGTGGGTGGTTCCCTACATCGCTCTTCACAAGTAAAATAAATGATCAGTTCACTCCTTTCATTGAATTTTGGTTTTATTCATTGTTATTTGTTGTTATTCAAATGTCGGAAAAGCTTCAAAAACGTGGTGTGGGGGGATGTTAAAAAAAATATTGGTAAAAGTGGTAAAAAAAACTTGGATAAAAGTCACAAAAACATTGGGAAAATTGGCAAAAATGTCAAAAGTGCAGAAAAAAAATCAACGAAACATTGGGAAAAACTGACAAAAGTGTCGAAAAAAAGTTTTTATTTTAAATTTTGACTCAGAAAAACAAAAAGCTGCATGATCATGACCGAAAGAACGAGATCCAGGGTACAAGTGGCCGAGATGGGTTTCCTCAGGAGGGGGGCTGGCGTCTCCCTTAGAGATAGGGTGAGAAGCTCAGTCATCCGTGAGGAGCTCGGAGTAGAGCCGCTGCTCCTTTGCGTTGAAACTAGGGATCCACCAAATCCAGATTTTTGGGGTTCGGCCTAATACCGAATCCACTGGTTAAGATTCTGCCAAATCCAAAACTGAATACCGAATCCTCCTCCCATCCTCAGTCCAGTAACACAGTAAACACAGCAAAGCTGGTAATAGTCGTCTGGTTAACGTCAGTTTTTAGCTGTGACTGTCCTTCCCAGTGGTGTAGTCTACATGATATGCAGGTATAGTATACCCACTAAGAAAGCTCCAGGATTTCCATATACCCACATAAAAATGCGCAATGACATGTAACAACATACTTTGCATTATAATTTTGATATATTTTGAATGGTCATCTGTTTTTTCTTCTTTGCATAAGCTAATTAAAGGTATTTCTGCCGTAAATTGGTACATAAAAGTGTGTCAGAGTGCAGGAAATGAAGTGTTTGATGCTCAAAATTTTCCTGGGGGAGGACACCAAGACTCCCTACTATGATATGGCCCCCCATCCTGGCCCATACATATACAAAACAGTATACCCACTACAATACATTAGACTACACCACTGGTCCTTCCTTTGCCGTACCTGAAGTTGCTGCATTTTGGCTGCTGTCTGTAGATTCCTTTATGCACAACTCGTATTCTTTCGGATGTTTCATACCAGATGTTGTAACAGCGGTGATGTTGTGTATAGTTTAGGGTCCTCGCCACCACCAGACAAATCAGCATTGCAGATTGAACATGTAGCTGGACTTGAATGGCCTTCTTTTGACTGAAAGTACTGCCAAACTACACTTTTTCTGCTCACAAGTTCCATTTTCACTTTCTCACAGCCTACTGCATTGAACGCTCCACCTACGTAAACACCTTCCCGTAATCAACGGCGCCGTCATTACATCGACCAGCGTAGCGCAAGCCTAGGGTTCGGTTTGGTGGAAAAAAATTCTAAGGTTCGGCAGAAACCCAACCCCGTCAAAAAGACCAATATTCGGCCGAATCTGAAGCCAAATCCTGGATCCCTAGTTGAAAGGAGCCAGTTGAGGTGGTTTTGGGCGAGTGGTAAGGATGCCCCTAGGCGCCCTCCCTAGGGAGGTGTTCCAGGCACGTCCAGCTGGGAGGAGGCCTCGGGGAAGACCCAGGACTAGGTGGAGGGATTATATCTCCACCCTGGCCTGGGAACGCCTCGGGATCCCCTAGTCGGAGCTGGTTGTAATGTAGCTCAGGAAAGGGAAGTTTGGGGTCCCCTGCTGTGACCCGACCCCAGATAGGCGGACGAAGATGGATGGATGGTCGACGGGAAGCCAACACAAGAGTTAAGTCAATAATCTGAATACTTCCTCCACCACTGCTCAAAAGTTATACTCAATCAGGTATGGACATACTGAATGGGTCTTTTCACATTAATAAGCATGTTAAATATACACCAAGGGCATAAAAGTCCTTTAATTACAAGAGCCTCCATGAATAAAACTAACTCTTGTTTTAACCCTGCTGTTGTCTTCGGGGGTTTCTTTTTAACTAACTAATTTGGATGATTCCATACATCACGCTTCGCAAGTACAACAAAAGATAGGATCTCTACTTTCATTGACTTTTGGGTGTTTTATAAAAAAAATAGCATTTGAAAAACAAAAATGTTTCAAAACCAGACTGAACATTGACATTTACCCTCCTGTAATTATCCTTCCTTTAATATGAGTCTAAATAATTCATCATTTCTGCTTTTTTAACTCAAGAATTAGGTATAATTTCCTATACATGAGGTGTACTGACCGTGAATTCCAAAAATGAGTGTAAAACTGGTAATAAGTTGGTGTTAGTGGTGTTTATAAATGGTAGTGAAAAGAAGCATTAAACGTATAAAAAAGAGCCAAAAACATTGAACAAAGAGACAAAAGTGTCGATAAAAGAGACGAAAACATCAGGAAAAGGTGTTGATTTTCAGGACGACAAGTACACGGTCGAATGGAAGACAACACAAGGGTTAATGTTACAGCATTATAATATATCAATTTTGATTTAAAGAGGGAATTAAGAGCAATTGGTTGGTTGTGTCTTACTTTATTAGCAGTTGAACCTCTCACCTTTCCTCCCGTGACCTTTGACCCCTCAGTTTTCATTGTGCTCCTGTATACGTGAGACGGTTTCTTCTCTCCCTCGCTCTGATAAACGTTCACAGCCAAATCTGTCAGCCTCAGGATTCCTGTTGCAGGAGGGTTGAACCGCGGTAATCGAGGCTCAGTGTTTACCCTGAGTCGGCTGCAGCACTGCCCCGGACAATAGATGCAGACAAAGGTGCCTGAGACGAGAACAATATATATATAGTGTATGTGTATTATTACACAAACAGCAGCAGTACAAGAAAAGGCATGGGAGTTTCTGCATTGTTAGTGAGCCTGAACGCACTTTGGAAAAAAAACAACTACAATTTAAAAGGTCCAATGTGTAGGAATTTCTCCCATCTAGCGTTGAGATCATATATCGCAATCAACTATCTCGCGCCACGCAGTTTAAAGTACATATTACAGCTATGGTAGCCTTCACGCTTCAAAAAGCCGGTCTCTTGCTCTTTTCAAAATCCTTTTCCTGTTCCTGAAATTTGGATTTTGAATACGTGTGGTCCTCCATGTTTCCTTCTTCAAATTTGCCGGGGCCTGGAAGCTACGATACCCATTAGCAGCATTAACAGCACCTGTGAGTTTATCATGTGACAGTGAAAACGTGAAAGGTGGAGCAGTATGTCCTGTATGTCCCTTACACACACACACACACACACACACACACACACACACACACACACACACACACACACACACACAGGTGGAGCAGTATGTCCTGTATGTCCCTTACCGGCTAACGTATTTCAAGATGGAGCATGAATATGGAGCATCTTACCACAGTTCATGCAAATGCAAATGTCAAATTTCAAGCCAATAGGAATACTTGGAATTGATGGTGGTGGTTAAATATTCATGAAAAAGGACAAGTTTGTGAACGGGCAACACAGATTTTGATAATGAACAACTACTGGACCTTTAATAAATAAAATACAGCTTAAAATGGTACGAGTGTCCATGTTTTTGTTTTGTTTTTGTACAGTTATAGAATTGCACTCTCCATAAAATGTTTACATTAAGCCAAGTTTATTTATTCTATTTACAAATCTGTTGACTAATTGTTAACCCAGTTCATTTTGCAGCATAATAAAGTACTATTTAAGTCAAAAACACAATATATTGTTGTTAATTTACATTTTGTCGTATCCTAAATTCCAAATACTCAAGTACTGTACTTAAGTGCAAATCTAAAGTACTTGTTCTTTACTCGAGTATTTGCCTTTTCTGCTACTTCATACTTCACTCCTCCACATCATCTCAGAGACAAATATTGAACTTTTTACTATCTTATATCTTCTTTTTTTTATTATATATATCTTACAGATTCAGTTAAATAATACAAAATATAATCAATCAATACATTATGATGTATTATTATAGATTAAGATGAAACATCATTGCTTGTTGTAAATTAACAAGCTGCTCCTGTTCAACATTAATGTAATAAACACATTATTGCATCAATAATTATAATCATATATAATTAGAATCCAGTAAAGTAATATATATGTTTCTGAAATGGGACATTCTAAATAAGGAATAGTTTTTATACTTTACGTATATTTTGGTGCCAATACTTTTGGCAACATTTTGAATGCAGGATTTTACTTGCACCAAATTATATCTACACAGTTTTTAGGGGTACTTGAGAGTAGCATAAAGCTGCAGTATCGGAGGCTGCACTTTTAGGAGTGCAATCCTAGGACCGCATTTATAGGACCCTAGCTTTAAAAAAAAAAAAAAAAAAAACTTTAACACTATAAGTACTTGAAAAAAAAGTAGTATTTGGGTGAAATAAATAAATAGATAGGCCCGTGGAGGGCTGCAGGTTCAAGTCCCTGGACTGGTAGCTGGAGAGACATGCCAGTTCACCTCCTGGGCGCTGAGCAAGCCCCAAACCCCCCAACCGCTCTGACATCTCTCAATGTGTGCATGTATAGGAGGACCTTTAAAACTAAAAGAATTTTGACAAAAGTAGTATTTTGGGTGGAATAAACCTTTAAAACGTAAAACTATGGTCATGGAAATGCAGTCTCCGGTACTGTAGGTACTTAATATTGGTACTTGACGTGATATGCACTTTGGGTAATGGAGTATTTCCACCAGGAGATGGGGCCACATAATTATCTGATGCAGAGCCGTATATAGGGCTCTGATCCATAGACTGTCTATGCTCTGATCTGATGAAATTCAAAGGGAGGACAAGGCAAAGATCATCTATAGTTTCAATGAAGAGTCACTCTGAGGTTAAAAAAAGAAAAGCAAAAAAAAAAGATATCATGTGAATGCCACAAGCTCTTTAATAATAGCACCAGTTTATTTTTATGTGTGACTTATATTCTTTCATTATATTAATTCGAGTCACAGGGCTAAGCATTTGTTTGCTTAATTTAGCCTTGGTCTGGTGTTAGCTGACATTCAGCTAATACATATCTATTAAAGTGTTTACATGTATTAAAGAATCCTTAAACACTATAGTAACCATTTAGGTTTAAAAAAATAATAAACATGTTTGTGTCAATTAAAACAGTTCATATGTTCAGAAAAGTTTTCTTGAAATAGCTTTAAAGATTGTTAAAAATAGTGTTAGCTGGGTGTTAGCTAGCATTAGCTGGGTGTTAGCTGGATGTTAGCTAGCATTAGCTGGGTGTTAGCTGGGTGTTAGCTAGCATTAGCTGGGTGTTAGCTGGGTGTTAGCTAGCATTAGCTGTGGCTCGAACATAACCTAACGATAGCTAACGTTAGCTGAAAATAACATTTGAGCATAAAAGTGAAGTTTTAATCTTGAGCTAAGATTTTTTTAATGATATTTTATGTATTTTTTTATTGTGTGAAACAATCATTTCATATAATTTTTTTTTTAAATTCCACAAAGGTTTCCATTTTTTTTATTCAAGTTTAGCGTTAGTTAACTTTTTGCTGTTAGAGACTCGAGTTCTGGTTCAGCAACAAGTCTGGGACAAAGCCACTAATATAAAGCTTTAAACTAGAAATAAACACTGGCAACAGCTATTGTTTAATGGCTCTGAGCAACAACACAACACATCTTCTTTGTATCGTCCTTGTTGCTTCCGACATTAGCTAGCTACGACTTCTAAAAACTCATAAACACAACGAAGTCGGAAGAACGAACGACTTCCTTTCTAACTCGGGAAATACAACCATCTGAGGAGCACGTGAATGCAACAACACTCCCTAAACCAATCCAACCAACGAAGGCAACGAGTATTAGCCAATCAGAGGCAGAGTAGGGCGGGTCATGCCTTCGCAGGCTTAGGAAACGTAACTTCGCTCCTCCTCCTCCTCCTCAGTGTGTGAGCGATAGTTTGTGTCTGTAGCTGCCTGTGATAATCAGATCCGTATGAAGCTGGAGCTGTTCGGTTGGACTTCTGGGCTTAATGGGGGGAAGTTTGGAGTGAAACGAGACAAGAAGAAACATTTTACAGGCACGTTAACTGATTACTTCTCCCTGTCAGACCCTGCGGACCGAGTACAGCGAATTTGAACTGTTGTAACCGTTATAAATTCAGCCGTTGAGCGGCTCAAGCTCGCTGCTGGATGGGAGTTTAAAACGCTTATTTTTCTCCTCGATGGAAGCGAAAAACCCGCCCTGTTGTCAGAGGTAATGCCTTCAAGTTATCTTTCCATGTGTGTGAACGCCGTAAAATAAGTCTGTTGCTTCGTGTTCACACCTTATACAGTTATAGGCTACTCCGTTATTTTGATATACAGGTTTGATCAGACAGATAAGCTACAATAGAGGCAAGTTTTTTTTTGTGTTGTTGATTGTTGTTCTGTTGTTCCACTGGAGAACCCAGGTGAGGAGAAACATGACTTCTTGACTAACGTTAAAGCAGGTTTTTTTCATGTTTTTGTTTTGTCAAATCCATAAAATAGCATCAAATTGTTGTGGGATTGTTCTGATAAGAGATCTCAATTTTACTTTTATTTTCATAAATCATGTTGTTTTTTTTTGTAATTGTGCCCTCAAGAAAATATCAACAAACTAGTGTTGGTTCATTGTTTTTTTACACATTAACTAAAGTAGGCCTAGTTTAGAGTTGTATAAAAGGTCACAGGGTTACAAAGTCGAATTCATGTTCATCATAATGAGTTAAAGGGATTTTAATGTAGGGCGAGGCAATATATTGATATTATACCGATATCGTGATATGAGACTAGATATCGTCTTAGATTTTGGATATTGTAATAATGTGATATGACATAAGTGTTGTCTTTTCCTGGTTTTAAAGGCTGCATTAGAGCAAAGTGAAGTACTTTTCTGAACTTACCAGACTGTTGTAACTGTTCTATTATTTGCCTTTTCCCCACTTAGACATTATGTCCACATTACTGATGATTATTTATCTAAAATCTAAGTGTTAAAGCACCAATTGTCAACCCTAGAATATCGCCACAATATTGATATCGAGGTATTTGGTCAAGAATATCGTGATATCTGATTTTCTCCATATCGCCCAGCCCTACTTTAATGTGTGTTAATGAACTAAATATTTCCCTTTTAAAATATGAAGGATGCAGGACAGGTGACTTGAGAGTTAAATATCTGATTAAATGGTCTAGGTTCAGGTAAAATCTGACTTGTTGTGGCTCTAGAGGCTTAAAGGGTCCACTCACCCAAATTAACATAAGAAATATGAGAAAATTAGTTAATTCTTTCATTTGTTTTGGTAACTTTGGTTGACCTGGAGCTTTTAGTTTGTGGTCAGTAGGGATGTAACGGTATGAAAATGTAACCTCACGGTTATAGTGACCAAAATTATCACGGCTTTCTGTATTATGGCGGTATTTTTAAAAGTGTGTTCAATACGTTCAGAAAGCACTAATAGGCCTACACAAGCTGAAATACTTTCAAAAAGTTTAACAGTTTTTATTATATTACAAAAATATAGGCAAAACCTTATCAAATGTGCAACTTTTAACATCAAAGGAAGGGTTCAGGAGATTTGACGTATTTCCACCTTTAAACAGCATTTTTTTCCTGCACATTCTGCAGACAGGTTAACTATCTTCTATCAACTGTCCTTCAGCATTCTTATAATAACCAAAATATGCCCATGCTTCAGACTTAGTCCTCTTAGAGGGCTGATAAATGTCCTGAGCGCTGCCATCTCCTAATTCTGCCATGATTCCAACTTCAAGAAACGCACGTTGTAGGCTACGCAGTGCCCGCGCGGCAACTTCAGGAGACTCGGATGAATCTGGGAACACACGGTTTCCACACTGTGGTAATCCACCGTGATAATAATGGTATTTTAAATGAAAACGGTAATTGTTATCGTCAACATTTTTACCGTGGTTTACCGTTACACCGGTAATCGTTACATCCCTAGTTGATACAGATGTTTTGCAGCATTTTCACGAACCAAAAGCAACCATAATGTCCTTGCAGAGTTTCAGTTTATTATAGCATGGAGAATATGACTACAACAATATAAAGTTTACAGTAGAATTAAGGGTCACAGCTGTTATTGATATTTGAGGTTACATTTCTTCTTTTCAGCCACGTTTGTCTGGTGCAAACTTAATCGGAAAGGTTAAAGTTTGTAGTTTGATTTACCTTCTTTCACCAGAATCTCATTGGACACAGAGCTGTAAATATGAGGAAGGCTGGGTGGTAGTTTGATATTAATCTTTAGACTATTCTATAAATATAGTTTTTAATGACCGTACGCACTTCGAGCCTTTACATTCCCAGAGTGACATTTTGTGTAGATGAATTGTAGAAAGACTTGTTTATCGTCTGATGATTTAAAGTTCATATTACTACTTTATATGAAAGGAAAGTGACAGCGATAACATTTTGAATAATTACAACATTTCTATTCAAACTAGGGATGCACCGAATCCAGGATTCAGCTTCAGATTCGGCCTAATATTGGGCTTTTTGACGGGGTTGGGTTTCTGCCGAACCTTAGAATTTTTTTCCACCGAACCGAACCCTACTCTCACGCTACGCACGCTACGCTGGTCGACGTAATGACGGCGCCGTTGATTACGGGAAGGTGTTTACGTAGGTGGAGCGCTCAATGCAGTAGGCTGTGAGAAAGTGGAAATGGAACTCGTGAGCAGAAAAAGTGTAGTTTGGCAGAACTTTCAGTCAAAATAAGACCATTCAAGTCCAGCTACATGTTCAATCTGCAATGCTGATTTGTCTCATGGTGGCGAGGACCCTAAACTATACACAACATCACCGCTGTTACAACATCTGGTATGAAACATCTGAAAGAATACGAGTTGTGCATGAAGGAATCTACAGACAGCAGCCAAAATGCAGCAACTTCAGGTACGGCAAAGGAAGGACAGTCACGGCTAAAAACTGGTGTTAACCAGACGGCTGTGTGTTTACTGTGGTAATGGACTGAGGATGGGAGGAGGATTCAGTTTTGGATTCAGCAGAATCTTAACCAGTGGATTCGGTATTTGGCCGAACCCTAAAAATCTGGATTCGGGGCATCCCTAGTTCAAACTGAACATCCTTTATAGATAAAGAGAGATACACTTTTGGGAATAATTCTTTAACCTGCTGTCTTTTATTCTCAACAGAAGCTGCCAGTGAAACCAGTAAACAGAAACGTCAGAGCTGCCGTAGCTCTCAACACAGTCCCCGGTCCCACCCAGCAGGAAGCCTGAGGATTTAGTTGGTATAAAGCAGGAAGCCTTTTTTTAAGTTAAACTCTGCTGCGTCCAGAGCTTTGACTTCATAGTTTTCTTTCTACCTCAGAGATGCCCGTCAGTGAGAGGAAACCTTTCGCGCTGGAGTTTAGCGGTAAGAAATGTGATCGGGGACAGAAAACGCTCGGCTGACGTACGAAGCCCCGAGCAGTCAAACACGTTGTTTATTTTTTTGGATGTCGTTCGCCTGCGGCGCCTTTCTGTCTGGACGACGTCACAGATAGCAGAGCCAATGTCTGCCGACAACAGCCCGCTGCCGCCGGCCTCGCTGCAGCCTTTCCCCGCCCTCCCTTCGCACGCTGTCCCGCCCACCCCGTCGCCGTCCCCGAGCCCGCCAGCCACCCTCTGCAGCCGGCTGTCCAACGGCAGCCGGGCGGCCGCCAGCCCCACTAGCTCACGGGGCTCCATCCATGGAGTCTCCTTCCTGCTCCAGATCGGACTTACCCGGGAGACGGTCACCCTCGACCCCGGAGACCACTCGCTGTCGGCCGTCCGGGAGCTCGTCTGCTCCATCGTGGATCAGAAGGTACGTTTGTTTTGGCTTCTGATCTCTGATTGGACCGGGTAATTGCTTATGTGTGCTGTGGGATTTTCTTTTTCGTGCCACAAAAATTCCACCAAATGGTTCATCATGTTGCCCAAAACGGAGGGAAAAGAAAAAACTGGTGATTATGATAACAATTCTCCAAATTATGCTATCCTTATCTAATCAATACCAGATAAAGTTCTCCTGATTATGAGATACAGCTCTCTTCTAACTTCTATTTTCTTCTTATTTGTCTGTGTGCCGGATGTTTAAAGGCGTCAACAACGCTGTTATTGGCTGGCAGTGTGCAGGTTGTGTAGCCCGTTTTTATTCCCAGGTACCGTGGCTTTGTCACGCCCCTCTCACGTCTCATACCATCACACAAGTTTAACCGTCACACACACACACCGAAACAGACAGCATGAAGCTCTGCATTTTCACAAAAAAATCCGGCAACGTGGCACCTTTCTGCAGAAAGCACGGGTGCGTTTGGGCTTTAGAACGAAACCACCGCAAAACAATCACAAAATAATGTTTTATCCTTCCGATTCATGGCTTTGTTCGGCGCTCCCTCTCTTCCTTCGCTGGGGGGCCAGCTTTGACCGCTCTGTGCTTAAAAATCGAAAGCAATCCTTACTACATATTATACCTATATCTACCACAACACAGCACAAATTAGTTTTTTTTTTATTTGTAAATGACGTGTGTTTTCATAGAAAAGGCCAGTATGACTAACAGTAGGCATTTCGAGGGAAATATTTCAGAATTATATGATCCCGAAGTCATAATTCCAAATTGCGAAAACACCACTATTTTGTAATCTGCATGGTCTTGGACGCAGAGTTTTGTTAAACTCGGTGTAACTTTTTTTCTCCAAGTGTTCGAGTTCAGGCATCCGCCCTCTCTGCTCCCAGCTACACTTTATCTCTCGCCATCTACTGGTTTTCACCACTCGCACTGAACAAACCACCTGTGCCCTAAATGCATTACACACACACACACACACACACACACACACCTGTTTTGCAGAGCATGACAGCAGAGGGGAATCCCGACGATGCGCTCATCTGACCTTCTTCCGTTGACTCCTACTGTTGTTACTTTTCCAACCTTTCAGTGATTGATTGACTGGATGACCAGTCCCAAAAATCAATCAGAGATTATTTAGATTTTTTTGCATGCAGCTTTGTTGCAACATACTTTCACTGGCCGTCTCTTGTCTCTGGCTGAGGAAAAGTCTTAGGGAAGGGAATGTCGCTTTGTGGTCGGTGTTGCTGCGTCAACGCTCTTCACTTCCTGTTTCACAGCTGTGTGTTGTGTTGGAGAAGCAGCAGGGTGGTCAGTTAGTCTCTCAGTGCTGCCCACTGTTCCCACAGTGTATAATATCTTACTGATTAGGGGTGCCACAGTTTAAATTTTGAATCAAAAATCGATCAAAATGAGCTGTCGACTATCAAAATCAAAAGCAGGATCAGTGATTTCCCCGGTTTGTTATCTCTCTCCACCCCTGCCTATTTGCGCACGTCCAAAGAAACAACAGCAGACCCAGTGTAGCTTACCGGCTGGTAAATGTAAGTGGACCGTATTTATGTAGCGCTTTTCTAGTCTTAATGACCCCTTAACACGCCTTTACACGGGAACCATTCTCACACATCCATACACTGTGGCCAAGGCTGCCATACAAAGTGCCACCTGCTCATCAGATAAACCATCGCACGCATTAAAACTCCGATGGCGCAGCATCGTGAGCAATTTGGGGTTCAGTGTGTTGCCCAAGGACAATTTGTCATGGCAGGGCCAGGGATCGAACCACCAACCTTCCGATTGTTAGGCGACCGCTGTACCTGAGTCACAGCCGGCTGGTAGCATGCAGCTAAAGACACAGGGTAAAGTTAGCTTAGCGGTAGCTTGCAGCTGCTCTTTTCCAGACACCATGGCCACTGCCGGAGTCCGAGATGACGGAGAAACAACAGAAATGGAAAATCCGTGTGCCAACGTTTAGCCGTTTTGTTTCGTTGTGTGTTCATGTGCACCTTATTAAAATCATGGTGCATTCAACTCCACCTCGTAAACTCTGAGAAACTCAAACTGTTGCTCTAAAGTACCCTTCTGCCATCTAGTGGCTCTTATTGCAGCATTGCCGTCACTGTTGAAAAAATTGGAATTGTAATGGAATCGTGACCTTAAAATCGAATCGTGGATTTGGAGAATCAAGACACCCTATGTCTGATTCATACACATGGCAGGTGGAGAGACCTGTCAATCATAGCAAACATCTTTAAATGTCCAAGACCCCCAAAATAAGTAGTTTATAATGATCTAAAGCACCAAATCTTCATATTTAAGAAGCTTGAACCAGAGATTGTTTAGAGTTTTTGTTTAAAAATTAACTTCCCAACCTATTAGAGGTGTGAATCTTCACTGGTCTCATGATTCGATGCGATTGTGATTATCCTGTCACCTCCTCAGTATTATTATCTATTACTACACATGGTTTTTTATCAACAAATTCAAGCAGTCAGATATGTATGAACTCCCCTTTTCATTGTATCTGCTCTTAAAAAGACACTTCCTGAATGTAGCGGCGTCTGAACACAGCAGACAACCGACATAAGGCAAAAACATAACAGCAGCGACCGTAAACTCAACAGGTAACGTCAGTAGGCTATAATCGATTGTCACTGAATGGATGCGGTCCGCATCGTGATGCATCGATGCAGTGACTAATTTCAGCACCCCTAGTCTATCCAAAAGACTGGGAACCACTGGTTTCATCTTTGACTATGTTTTGTCTTTTATAAACTTTATAATCGTGTGTTTTTCATGTAACATCTTCATCTGTAAAGCAACAAATGCTGTCAGATAAATGTAGGGAAGTATAACGTGGCATGAAACGGAAATACAAAAGTTAAACCTAAAGCAGGAACCTCCCGTAGGAGGTCGCGGTGGAAACGGATTCCAGTTTGTTTGGCCTACAAAATGACATCATCACTGCAATTTTCTTTTTCCTGCTTTTGTGTCCACATCATAAAGCTGTGAGGTTTGTCTGTGGGAGGCTTCAGGTCTGAGGTGTGTGTGTGTGTGTGTGTGTGTGTGTGTGTGTGTGTGTGTGTGTGTGTGTGTGTGTGTGTGTGTGTGTGTGTGTGTGTGTGTGTGTTCTCCGCTGCACCCCCTCACACTAACACAACATATTAAATTAAAAATGTCTTTCAATTTATGTTTTCATAGGAATTAATTTGCCAACTTCAAACTACATAATTTCAACTTTTTTACAAAAAGTTGTTAATGTGACTCTGAATTCCTGTTTTAGGAAACTTAAACATTTTATTATCCAATAAGAAACTCTCATTTTGAGAGAGAGAGAGAGAGAGAGAGAGAGGAGAGAGAGAGGAGAGAGAGAGGAGAGAGAGAGAGAGAGAGAGAGAGAGAGAGAGAGAGAGAGAGAGAGAGAGAGAGAGAGAGAGAGAGAGAGAGAGAGAGAGAGAGAGAGAGAGAGAGACTCTGCTAATGTTTCATGACAAACTTTGGCTGTGATTATTTTCATGTTTTTAATGTTAACACTTATATATATGTTAATTTTTTTCTTTTTCATATATTTACTTAATCAGATTATATTTCTACCCGACGTGGCGTTTCACTTGCCCCGGGCCATCGGGCAACCCTTTATTGTTGAACCCTGCAGGTTTAATCCAGTCATTTCTTTTTCTTTTATGTAACGCAATGAATTAACAACCATTTACTGGGTCCGTCTGACTCTCACTCGCGCTCTCTTAACTTTTTAAAATCCCCGCTTAACCTTTCAAACTCATTAGACAAACAAAATCCTCAAAAGCACCAGTTGATCCTGAATGTCCCACACAGCTGCTGTCTGAAACTAAATGGTGTTATAAAATCACTTTTTAAATTCTGTGTCCTGCTGTCATTCCTCTAAACCAAGAGGTCAGACTCAACTTCACCAAGGGCCAGACATGTAGAGTTTATTGACATGCTTTTATTTAAAGCGTAACTCTCGCCAAAATGCAACCTAGGGTCTTTTTGTGAATGTACCCGAGTCAAACTTTAGTTTAAAAGCATATTTAGGACGGAATCGCCACTTTTAAGACTGACCGTATTCTCGTTTTTTGGTCAAATGGCCTTTTGAATGGGAGTGCTAGGGGCACTTTTATGCTAGCCTCAAAATAGCTATTTTTAAACCACTAAGAAGGCTCGACACAACATGAGACTTTGCTCCAAGTATCACCAGGGGCTCTACACCTTAACAGAAGCATTGACAACATTGTTTGTGTACCCAGAGTTTACTAAAAAAGGTTTTGAACAACTCACCGTAGCTCTTGTTGTTTCCGGCCGCTACCACCTCTGCAGTCAAAACGAGTCGATATCCGAATGCGAATGAACGGACTCCATACGAGGCTCCTTTTTCAACTATGAGGTCAATAGTGTTTTTCAATAACGACAATAATCCGTGCATTTATATGGAACTAAGCTTTAGGAGCTTTCCATCTTTACTCTCCTCCCTGTTACATTGCATTTGGAAATCAATTGTTTTTGACTGATAAAATGGCTGCAACCTTTCTTTTTAGTAAACTCTGGGTACACAACCAATGTTGTCAATGCTTTCGTTAAGGTGCAGAGCCCCTGGTGATACTTGGAGCAGAGTCTCATGTTGTGTCGAGCCTTCTTAATGTTTTAAAAATAGCTGTTTTGAGGCTAGCATAAAAGTGCCTCAAGCACTCCCATTCAAAAGGCCATTTGACCTAAAAACGAGAATACGGTCAGTCTTAAAAGTGGCGATTCCGTCCTAAATATGCTTTTAAACTAAAGTTTGACTCTGGTACATTCACAAAAAGACCCTAGGTTGCATTTTGACGAGAGTTACGCTTTAAGAGAAAAAGTCAATTATGTTGACTGTATAATTGCATGTGTCATATAGTTTTCTCACTTAACAGTTTGGGCCTCATAAAGCCCCCCAAAAAGGTCATAAAAAAGGTCCTTGGCCTTATAGAAAAGCAACAAAAATGTTAAAAGCAACAAAAACGTTGGAAAAATTGGCAAAAACATTGAAATAATGGTAAAAAACGTCGAAATAAACGCTTAAAGCGTCGACAAATGCGCCAAAAACGTTGCAAAAAGTGCCGAAAACTAGGTGGTCCAAAATGTATTGTGAACCTGAATTGATATGCGTGCCGGATCAAAATCTGCAAGGGACCAGATTTTAAAATATCAATGTCCTCCTTCCTCTGCTCCTATACTTTACCTGTGGATCTGATAAGAAACAGGAAGTGGGCTAAGTTTCCGTCTCACTGATGTCATCTGACGAGAAACCGGAAATCAATCCCAGTTTAATATTTACTTTGCTCCGTCCGACGGGCCAAATCTAACCCGGATATCTGGCGCTCATTTGCATCCATAATGTCAGGACGGGTGATGTTATTTAAACGGGTCAGCAGCAGGTGTGTCTGCTGCAGGACGTTAACGGGGCTTCAGCCAGATCTTTAGTGTCTCAACACCGTAATGAGCAGGGCTGCACGCAACCTGTGGCTGCAGAATGTTCTGCAGATTCTAAGCAAATCAAAATAAAGATCACTCAGAGTGTTAACACATCTTCTCCCCAAGCAAAAAAAAAAACACTTGTTCTGGATGACTGCTGAAAAAAGAGTTTGGAAGCGCAAACGAGAGAACTGGGGGCGCTGCAAACGTGATAGAGAGAGCAAAAGACTGATCATTGAGACAGAAGCAGATGGAACTGTAAACAAAAGGACATCATATCAAACAAATAAAAGACCAATAGTTTACCACTACACAAATGTATTTTTTTGCAAGTTTTAAGTTTGACCTTTTGAGATAGGGCTGCACAATATATCGTTTAGCGATATCAACTGGTGCAATAACCATATCGTAAAGGCTGCTACATATTGTGAAAAACCGCTACATACCGTGAAAGGCTGCTACATATCGTAAAGACCGCTACATACCGTGAAAGGCTGCTACATATCGTAAAGACCGCTACATACCGTGAAAGGCTGCTACATATCGTAAAGACCGCTACATACCGTGAAAGGCTGCTACATACCGTGAAAGACCGCTACATATCGTAAAGGCTGCTACATATCGTAAAGGCCGCTACATATCGTAAAGGCCGCTACATATCGTAAAGGCCGCTACATATCGTAAAGGCTGCTACATACCGTGAAAGACCGCTACATATCGTAAAGGCCGCTACATATCGTAAAGGCCGCTACATATCGTAAAGGCTGCTACATACCGTGAAAGACCGCTACATATCGTAAAGGCTGCTACATATCGTAAAGGCTGCTACATACCGTGAAAGACAGCTACATACCATGAAAGACCGCTACATATCGTAAAGGCTGCTACATATCGTAAAGGCTGCTACATATCGTAAAGGCCGCTACATATCGTAAAGGCCGCTACATATCGTAAAGGCCGCTACATATCGTAAAGGCCGCTACATATCGTAAAGGCTGCTACATACCGTGAAAGACCGCTACATATCGTAAAGGCTGCTACATATCGTAAAGGCTGCTACATACCGTGAAAGACAGCTACATACCATGAAAGGCCGCTACATATCGTAAAGGCTGCTACATACCGTGAAAGGCTGCTACATATTGTAAAGACCGCTACATACCGTGAATGGCTTCTACATATCTCGAAAGGCTGCTACATATCGTTAAGGCTGCTACATACCGTGAAAGGCCGCTACATATTGTGAAAGACCGCTACATACCGTGAATGGCTTCTACATATCTCGAAAGGCTGCTACATATCCTGGGCTCCTATTCGGGGCATGATCTAATAATGTCTGTGATAGACCTTTTTCACGGCAGACATGTTGACATGTCATAGTAGGAAAAGCACAGGTGTATTCCAAACCATTAATGATGGCTGCATTCCTCTTAGGAGAGGTCCTGGTGTTGTTCATGCTGACTCACTGAAATATCTTACTGGGACACTTGATGGAACTGAGCCATCAGCCATCGTTAAGGTTATTAATTTCAGCTGTGCTTTTCCTACTATGACAAGTCAAATGTCTGCTGTGCAAAAGGTCCATTGACTGTCTAACGTTACACGTCTTAGAGACACGCAGGAAAACGGAGACGAGCTCACGTAGCAGGAGCTGAGAAGTAAATGCACAGATTTGTGCCGTAATGCGTAATGTTGTAATTTCTTTTTGTTTTATGAAATTGTTATCGGAAAAAAAGTATGGTTTAGGAACCGATATCGAAGTCACGGTATTGGTATCGGTACCGGTATCAAATTTTTTTGAGAGGCCACAGAAGCATCACTGCATGTCACGCTAGTTAATGCTAACTGTACACTTGGCAGCAGGTAATGTTGATGTTAGCCAAACGTTACCGTTAGCTAGTAGCTGGATTAAACACGGTTAAAATGCTGTCGGCTAAACGGTGTAAAAGTGTGACTGTATTTCACTGTAGAGGATTCCAGCAGCGGGATGTACAACAGTCAGCCGCTAAAGCTATGAGCTAAAAGACACAAACTAGCACTTGGTCACTGCTGTTGTCGGAAAAACAACACAGACGTGAATGTTGCGTTTACTTGAAACTGGTAAACCTCATTTAAAGTTATTGTAAAATACCCTTTTCTCATCTGTTTTTGTCATTTAACAGCATTTTCACAAAGTCATAATAAATGACTTTTTTTTTTTTTGGGCTGATCCAAAAATGTATCTCTGATCTGTGACTCAAAACGGCGATCCGAACCGTGAGTTTTGCGATCCGTTGCACCCCTATTTGTGGCTTCCAGCACAGATTTTCAGTGGATGTGGATGAATGAAACTCCCACACACACTCCTCACACTGACAACCTTGACCCAGTCGCCGCTGCTTCCTGTTGTTCCCTGAGTGAGGTGACGGAGAGCGAGCGGATGCAGCCGACGCACGCGGCTGTTTACCTTGTTCATATTTCCCATCAGTTCCTTTTAACCTCGTCCCCTCCTGGCTTGACTCTACGCGCACGTTTAAAAGGGTGTATTGCAGCTGAAAGGCTCTTAGCGTTCTGTAGCGGGAGCCAACAGCTGTTTTCATCTGCATGTGCTCTTCTCGTCACTGCCGGTTCAGATATCAGTTATAAGCTGCTGTCAGATGTGTGAGGAGATATGAGACGATAAGCTCCTGTTGGTCCGTCTGTATTAACCCTCCTGTTGTCCTTGGGTCAAATTTGACCCCTTTTTAAAAATGTCTATATCAGAAATATGGGTTTCTTTTTAACCAAACTACCACAAAAAAAGGATGGATTCCATACAACTAGAGGTGCAACGATGAATCGATTAATCGATTGGTTGTCAACTATTAAATTAATCGCCAACTATTTGGATAATCGATTAATCGTTTGAGTCATTTTTTTATTTAAAAAAATAAGATTTCTCTGATTCCATCTTGTTAAATGTGAATATCTTCTAGTGTCTTCTCTCCTCTGTGACAGTAAACTGAATATCTTTTGAGTTTTGGACAAAACAAGACATGTTTGACATTTTTATAGATCAAACAACTAATCGATTAATCGAGAAAATAATCGACAGATTCATTGACTATGAAAATAATCGTTAGTTGCAGCCCTACATACAACGCTCTTTGCAAATACAATTGATCACTTTCATTGAATTTCGGGTGAAAATTGAAATGGTTTCAAATCAGTATCCTGACTAAACTCATCCACTCAACATACGCTCCTCTGATCTTAACTATTAGTCAAAATAATTCATCATTTCTGCTTTTTTTTAACTCAAATATTAGGTATAACTCTATATACATGAAGTTTATTGACCATGAATTCCAAAAAGTAGTGTAAAACTAGTGGTAGTAAGTTGGTGTTAGTGAAAACAAAACAAAAAATGTCGGAATAAGCGATTTCAAATGTCCGAAATGTGCACATGAAGTAAGAAGTATAAATCATGTTTTAAACGTCACATTCATGAAGCAGTTACGGTATGTGTTTCATGGTGCTTTAATGACCGGATGTTGAGGCTGCTGTGCTCCTTTTTTAGACCCAGGATTTTCGGTCTCCTTGAACATGCCCTAAAGTAAGAGACCTCTCCGCTACCTCTGCTCCTGCTCCAGCAGGGTCAAAGGTCACTGCAAGGCCTGGAGGTTTTGGCCTCTGTGACCCTAAAGTGTGTGTGTGTGTGTGTGTGTGTGTGTGTGTGTGCTTTACTATATTCGTGGGGTCCAAAAACCGGGGAATACAGTATACTTGTGGGGTCTGCACAGCCTTGTGGGGCCCAAAATGCTGGACCCCACAAGGTTAAAGGACTGTTTGAGGGTTAAGACTTGGTTTTAGGATTAGGGTTAGAATTAGGTTATGGTTAGGGTGAGGGTAAGGGTTAAGGTTAGGCATTTAGTTGTGATGGTTAAGGTTAGGGTAAGGGACTAGGGAATGCATTATGTCAATGCCGGGTACCCACAAAGATAGTGAAACAATCTTGTGTGTGTGTGTGTGTGTGTGTGTGTGTGTGCGCTGAGCCCGGTTAATGGAGGATTAGCCGTAAAGAGGGGATCACTGTGTATTAAACACACACTCTTGTCCATTAACAGGCCTCTTGCTGTGATTCTCTGCTCACCTCAGCGAATGAGCAGCACAGCTGACGGCTGGCTCTGATGCGATTGGACGTGGCCTGAATGCATCGTCATGTTTCAGACCTCACCCGCTCCTCATGGATTGGAGGATTTCTTTTTTTCTCCAGCTTCTTGCTTAGTCCTGGTTTCATAATGAGAGGACAGATACACAATTGTTTGTGGAAAAAAAAAAAAAAAAGATATATATATATATATATATATATATATACTTATGCAACCAAACAGCTTATTTTGAATGAGTTGTACATAGGATATATGATAAGATGTTAAAACTATGCTAGAGGATGTAGAATGACTAGAAAGAGACACAAAACAACATCAAATTGTGTCACAATAACTACAAAGAGACGCTAAACAACCACGCCGGGAAAACAAAATGTCCACAAAGAGACGCAAAACGACCACAGGGAGACACGAAACAATCACAAAGAGACGTAATACGACTATAGAGAGACGGAAAACGACCACAGAGAGACACGAAATGTCCACAAAGAGCTGCAAAACGACCACCGAGAGACGCAGAGCGACCAAAAAGAGACGCGAGACCCCCACAACAAAGATCAAGTTGACTACAGAGAGAGAAACCAAAATGACCACCGAGAGACGCAAAATGTCCACATAGAGACATCAAACTGACCACAGGGAGAAACAAGACGACCACCAAGAGACACAGCTGCGTCACTGTAATCGTGTGGCAGGGTTTCAGTCTGGGCGTCTTGCTCCTGACTAACTAGGGGTCTTTGACCCGTGTGTGCCCTCCCAGGGGCCAGTTGTCTCATAGTCCATTCATGGGTTGTAATTCAACGGAGGATACTGTCATAGGTTTGTTAGTTTGTCTTGAACTGCTGAGAGAACTTTTCCAGAACGGAAACAAGTCTTTTTCTTTAGGATCAGAGTTGTTCTCTGTGTTTCCGTCTGTCACTTTCTTATTTGTTTCAGCGGTGGCGTGTAGCATCGTGGCTAATGACAGCTGGGTGTCAGTGACAGGGATCCATAATTCATGATGGACTGTGTGTGTGTGGGACGTTAGCCTGGGATTTGATTCGTAGGTGAATGGCTTGATTGTATTTTGTGCATGATGAGAGAGAGAGAGAGAGAGAGAGACTATCTAGCAAGCATTAGCCTCGTCACCTGACGGTTGGGTTTGCTGCTGTCAGTGTTGCGCTGCGGCATCCATGCTGCCTGCAACCTGCTAACATCCTGCAAACACGGAGCGCCGCTCAGGGCAGGAAGCTGCTTCACCTGCCTGCCCGTCTGTGTGCAGAGACTGCTGCTGAAGCCCAGATCCAGTACACACACTTTACCATAACAACAAACACCGTTCACCAAGTCTTAACAGATAAGCCTCATGAGATACATCCTCTTGAGTAGGCCTGCACGATTAATCGTTATAAAATCGCGATCTCGATTCACCCTGTTCACGATTTAATTTTTAAATAACTTTGATTTTAAGACTTTGATTCTCATTTAATTTTACGAGCCGACTGCATCACAAACGCTACTACTTTCTTCTGTCAATTTTAAACAGACGGTATAAAAAAGGTTTCAAAGCGCTCCGAAGCGCTGCAATGCTCTCCCTTCTCTTCATTGAAGCCTCTATGTTTACAGGCTTGTGGTGATGATCAATGTGCTCTAGGTGCCAAAACAATCTATGTTTGGTACTGCCAATTAGTTTTGTTTTGTCATGGTTCATGTCTGCAATAAACATTACACTTTGTGAGAAAAAAATCGTGGCAGAAAATCGTGATATCAATTCTAAGTAGGGCTGTCCTCGACTAAAGAAATTCTTAGTCGACTAACACTTACCATGTGATTTTGTCGATTAATCGATTAGTTGATGTAATCGACAGAGCTGTGCTCTTTGAGAGGTGGTTAAGACTAGAAAAGCACAATATAAATGTAGTTAATGAACCATCTGTAAAACTGAGTTTCTCCACAATTAATCCTGCAAAAGCACCACTTTAAATCTTGTGCTTACCAGAAATGTGCTCATAAGTTTCTTGGAAATGAGTAATTAAGCATGAATAATCATAAAAAATGACTCATCAACTAAAGAAATCTTAGTCGACCATGACCAAAACGACCGATTAGTCGACTAATCGACTAAGAGGTGGCAGCCCTAATTCTAAGCTAAAAAATCTTTTCCCCCGAATCGTGCAGGCCTACTCTTGAGTTCAACAGCGTTAACTTTGGCCCATTAATGTAGACATTTTTAGTTAAATATAAGAGATCTTTTATACCTAGTGCAATACAACTAAATAATAAACTGCACTAATCTGCACCTTTCTACATAGGAAGAATGTTGTCCACTGTGTGTATGATGTGTGTATGTTTGCATTGATGTACTAGGATGTTTTTTCGGCCTTGACTGGACAATAAAGTTGTATTCTATTCTAAACATTATTTTTTTTGCTCTAGTAAACCTTTTTAATGAGTTCAATTTAATGCAAATTTAATGAGATTTAGTCTTTTCTCACACATTTTAGGATTATCTGTCAAATTGTATATGGACGAAATCTTCAAAGTGACGTTTCTTTAAAGCTACAGTGCGTAGTTTCTGTCGCCCCCGCGAGGAATTCGAAGTAATGACAACACTGTCAGCGCGTCCACATGATACAAGCCTTCTGTGATCGCACCCCCACCCCTCCTCCACACAGTTGCACACTAAAGCTTTAAGCACTGGATAGTTTTAATTTAGTTTTTTTTGTTTCTTAGTTTTCCTTAGAGTCCTCAATTCAGAGGAAATCACATGAACTTAGTACCCAGGAAGGTTGAATCATTCACATAAAGGCACATGATCTGAGACACCAGACCAGACCAATGATTTCAAAAGTTTTAGCCTCTGCTTTATAGTTTTAGTTACATTTTACAGGCAATTAAGAGACCTGATGAAGGTCTGAGACCGAAATGTTGTATTTTTTTCTAAATAAATTATTGCTTGCGTAATGGTCAGTGTGCGGGACTCTTCTCTAAGCTTTTGATCTGCTACTTTTGATCATATCCTACGGACCTGCCCGACAAAAGAGGTGTGCAACAAAGCTTTCTTACAGGCAATTAAGAGAAAAAAAACAAATACATCTTCACTTACAGCTGCATTACAGTGTAACTTTGTAAAATATGAAACTTTTTTTTTTTATTGAAACTGATAAAAGAAAAAATTCTAGTATGAAAAACTACAATTCCTGTAGTGATCAGGGATCACTCCCAATATTGCCCCTTTTGATCTGGGTAGCTTAGGGAACTGGTTCTGTTGACTTTTTCCTAGACTTGACCGTCTGTTCGTCAATGTTCTACATACTATTTTAAGTTTTATTATTTTTACCCGTAGAGTAGATTAGACAGCCTGAAACGTTTGACTGTTTCTCACTGTGGATGGCTGGAAACGTTGAGAGAGAGAGAGAGAGAGAGAGAGAGAAAGAGAGAGTCACATCTGAAAAGGACAGTAACCCAAACTTGAACCTACCGTCACATGGTATTTAAGGTTCTTTATAAAGAGGATCTAGCTGCTCGGAAACCTTCGTGTTTTGGGAAGAAAAACCTCTGGTGTTTTTTTTAACCAGAAAATCAGAGACTGTAAATGGTGGTTGGTTTTCTACAGCCACTGTTAGACACACAAACAATTCACACACACACACACACACACACACACAGTCACACACACACACACACACACACAGTCTCACACACACACACACACACACACACACACACACACACACACACACACACACACACACACACACACACAGTCTCTCTCTCACACACACACACACACACACACACACACACACACACACACACACACAGTCACACACAGTCTCTCTCTCACACACACACACACACACACACACACACACACACACACAGTCACACACAGTCTCTCTCTCACACACACACACACACACACACACACACACACACACACACACACACACACACAGTCTCACACACACTGTCTCACACACACACACACACACACACACAGTCTCTCACACACACACACACACACACACACACACACACACACACACACACACACACACAGTCACACACAGTCTCTCTCTCACACACACACACACACACACACACACACACAGTCTCACACACACTGTCTCACACACACACACACACACACACAGTCTCTCACACACATGCGCACACGCACGCACGCACGCATGCGCACACACACACACACACACACACACACACACACACACAGTCACACACACACACAGTCACACAAAAGAGTACACACATACACATCACACAAGAGTGTATATACACACACACACACACAGTCACACACACACACACACACACACACACACACACACACACACACACACACACACACACACACACGGTGTGTTTCAGTACACGTCTTTCCTAATATGTAAAAGGTGAGGTAATGGTTAACTTTGGGAACAAGAATCGAGTCATAGAAATAAAAACTTCCCTTTCAATGGAAACGCTGTTGTTGTTGTCATGAGGACAAGCTGTCAGGACATTTCATGACAGGGGTCAAAGGTTGGAGCAGTGCCTTGCTCAAGAGCTGTGGATTATAACTCATTGTTGTCCTTTCAGCTTTACCTTCTGTGTCCAATGTGAAATCATGAGCGCTCCCCTCAGGCCAAACTCCCAACTTTGTACACCTCATGTCTCATACCAGAACAAAGGACTACATCACAAAATAAATTATATATATTCTGTAACAGTAACTTCACTCTGAGTTAGGGTCACTATTATTTTGGCCAATAAAAAAAAACACTTTAAACTGTGAAACTTCCCTAAATACTTCCCGTTATCTGGTTGAATATTTTTTTAAATTCCGCTAAATAATATTAAAAAAAATTCAAATGTTGGCTGAGTGAGTATAGTGTTCGGGCGAAAGTGTGCGTGTCATTCAGAACACAAGATAAAAGAGTTTACTTGCTGAATGCAATGTGCAGAAGAATAGTTTTTCTCAATGACATTGTTTTTGTGATCGTTAGGAGCCAAAATCGCGATCAAAATTCGATTATTTGCACAGGTGAGTCAACATCAATCCCTGACCTTCTCCTCCTCCTCTCCTCCTCTTCTTCTCTTCCTCAGTTCCCTGAATGTGGATTTTTCGGGATGTACGACAAGATCCTGCTCTTCCGCCACGACCTGAACTCGGACAACATCCTGCAGCGTCTGACCGCAGCGGAGGAGATCCACGAGGGCGACCTGGTCGAGGTGGTGCTCTCCGGTAAGAAACTCTTATTTTTACCATTTAAATAATCTATTGATTTAATTTAGCCTGTACACCCGCATCTTCTGCATCACTCCAAACAGCTTCCTGCTTCTAGATTAGAACTAGTCTCACTTTGCCAGACCCTCCTCCACAGCGATCTCGCGGGATCTTGCGGTAGCAGCCGAGAGGAGTTTCCATCAGGAAAGTGTTATTTAAATATACTTCTGGTGTAGTTACAAACTTTCTAATGCCTCGTTTTATAAGTACAGAAACTATTTGTACTACTGTAGAAGTTTGGTATCATTCCGGGCATTATTAGTGGGGTAATTTACGAGATACAAACGTGGATCCATTAGCGCCTGCACTAAGCTAACCAGCTGATAACGCTAACTCGACCAACGTTATAACAAGGGGAAAAAAGCTTATAGGGGGTTGTTTGGCTCGAGGTCAAGGTGCAAAGCAGCCTAGGGTGAAATTACTATGAACATCACTACTACATCACTTTAAGCGTTTCTCAAACACCACTTTACCCCGAAGTTCTCATACCCCGGTTAACAGAGCTAGATAACTCCTTTAGTAGTCTCGCATTGCCAGACCTTCCTCCACAGCGCTGCGGAGAAGGGTCTGGCCCACTC
>NC_050191.1:30821202-30826202 GCF_008315115.2 Sander lucioperca | reverse complement strand
TGACTGTTCTCACCTCCGACCCGCTGAGAGATGGGAAATTCAGCTTTCTGGATTAATTCTGTTTGTCATGATTGTTTTAATCAAGTTTTAAAACTAGTGCTGTCAGTTAAACGCGTTATTAACGGCGTTAACGCAAACCCATTTTAACGCCGTCAATTTTTTTATCGTGAGATTACCGTTCTTTTTGGCCTAGCAAACTATGTAGTTTTTTTTCACATGCTGTTGCAACAACTAGTAACGTTAGAAAAACTTCAACAAAACAACAGACACACTTGTTTGGGCTTGCGAGCCGGCCAAAGAGTAGTACATACCTGCAAACTAGTCGCTTTTCGGCGAAAATCGCCGTTTTGAATGGGAAAATGTCATCCACGTGAAAATGTCAAGCGTGTAGATCCGAAGAGTTTTTATTTGGGGGGGGGGGTTCCGTGCTAATACGGCACCGGTGCCTTAACGACCGTTATCTACCGGACCGAATAGCAACGCGGATTTCGGTGCCTTATTTAGGTGCCACTTAAATGCCTGCGCTTCTCTCTGATGCTCCGAAAACGGACGTTAGAGGGAACTGAAACATCGCCTCACGGAACGCTAGTTAACGCTACACTTGACGGCAGGTAACGTTAACCTACTGTTAGCTAGCAGCTGGAGTAAACAGTTAAAATGCTGACAGCTAAACGGTGTAAAGTGTGACTATATTTCACTGGAAAGGCTTCTAACACCAGACTGTAGCTGCCGTTGTCTGAAAAACACCTCAGCCTTGCATCGCCAACCTCGTGGTGCATTCACAGTTATTGTAAAATACTCTTTTCCCATCTAGTGCTTGTTTTCGCCGTTTTGTGCTCCTTTTTTTACATTTTTTTTTAGATCAACTTTTTATTGTTTTGTATTTTTGAACATACAGAACAGACAAATACAATTGAACAGGGTGCTCCCTTTATGACGTCATAAGGGGAAAGGTTACCTCCCCTTTCTCTGCTTTGCCCGCCCAGAGAATCTGGCCCACCCATGAGAGAGAGAGAGACATCATGGCTTTCAAACGAGCAAAGCATGGCAGTTGGTCAAGGCCACACCCCCACCCTCCACCTTGCCCCCCCCTCTCTCCTCCTCAATAGCATTTAAAGCTACAGACACAGAAATGGTACATCCTAAGGAAAGCTCATTGTGGGACTGGCTCTAGTGGCTGTAATTCTGCACCAAGGCTGAATTTCAGGAAAGAGACTTCAGATACAGTATTAGGGGACCACTAAGGTCTATATAAAAGAGACTTCAGATACAGTATTAGAGGACCACTAAGGTCTATATAAAAGAGACTTCAGATACAGTATTAGGGGACCACTAAGGTCTATATAAAGAGACTTCAGATACAGTATTAGAGGACCACTAAGGTCTATATAAAAGAGACTTCAGATACAGTATTAGGGGACCACTAAGGTCTATATAAAAGAGACTTCAGATACAGTATTAGGGGACCACTAAGGTCTATATAAAAGAGACTTCAGATACAGTATTAGGGGACCACTAAGGTCTATATAAAAGAGACTTCAGATACAGTATTAGGGGACCACTAAGACCTGAATAAAAGCATCCAAAAAGCAGCATGTCATACGACCTTTAAGGGTCCTTCCTCCAGAAAATGTTACATTTTTAATTGAAAAAAAAAAGCAATTTCCCCGTTCATTTCTTTGTCTTTTTGTGGGATTTTGTCTCTTTGTAATCATTTTTGTTTCTTTGTAGTCTTTATGTGTCCCTTTGTGGTAGTTTTGCGTCTCTTTTTCACATCACTTTGTAGCATTATTATGTCCATATCTGTGTGTCAAACATAAGAAAATCTAGAGCATAACTAAATAAATGAATATCATTCAAAAAGACAAAACTTGCTAAAGACCACAATCTACAGTCATTACATCTGAAAAAGTCTTCTAGTTACATTTATTAAACATATTGTTTGTAACACTTCATAGATATTATTCTTCCTTTTTATTGTGTTGCAACGCACTTATTGTGTTTTTATCTTTTTTTATTTTATTGATTATTTTTTGTTCGAAAATAAAAATATAAGAAATAAATAAGGCTGTGCTCAGCGGTTTGATTCCTGCCACGGCCATTGCGCACACACACACACACACACACACACACACACACACACACACACACACACACACACACACACACACACACACACACACACACACACACACATTGTCACTGGTGTTTGAGCCTGAAAGCTGCAGCGACTGTACAGCAGGATGTCTTCATGGACTCGCTGACTTCCTGCGAGTATTTTTCACATCTTTCAAGTCCCGATCTCAGCGCTCAGAAGCCTCAGAGCGAATATCAACTGTAGCGATGCCAAGCAGAGAAGAGCAACGCTCGATTGTTGACGTCAGCACAGAAAAATACGTCTTCCGCTTGCGTAACTTGTTTTGGAGGTTCAAACAGTTTAAAAAAGCTTCAAACTAACAACAAGAATCTGAGTGATGGGAGCGAAGGACAGGGGATCCTCGATGGGTGAAGACTTTTGTACATTGGTGTGAATTCAAAGTATCAAACGTCAACAACCTCTCTAACCCACATCCTGAGCTCTTTCAAATTCATTTACCTGACTTTTGATTCATGGCTTATTTTTATTCTTTTAAAGATAATTTTTTGGGCATGTCTGCCTTCAATCACAGCTCCGACATGAAAGTGGAGAGAGAGGGGAAGACATGAAGGAAACCGCCGCAAGTCGGATTCGAAACCCTGGGCCTCTGCGTCGAGGAATACACCTCTTCATATGGGCGCACACTCTACCAACTGAGCTACCAGGGCGCCCATGTGATTTGTGCTTTTGCCTCCGAGATTGGAGGTCCATGGTTCAGTTCTTCATCCTGGTCCTTTCCAAGGCTGCAACTAACGATTATTTTCATTGTCTGTTATTTTTTCCGATCAATCAATTAGTAGTTTGGTCTATAAAATGTCAGAAAATGGTGATCAGTGTTTCCTAAAAGCCCAAGATAATGTCCTCAAATGTCTTGTTTTGTCCACAACTCAAAGATATTCAGTTTACTGTCACAGAGGAGAGAAGAAACTAGAACATATTCACATTTAACAAGCTGGAATCAGAGAATTGTGACTTATTTTCTATAAAAAATGACTCAAACCGATCAATCGATTATCCAAATAGTTGGCGATTAATTGAGTAGTTGAGAACTCATCGATTTAATGGTTTAATCTTTGCAGCTCTAGTTGTCTCTGTGTGCATTCTCCTGCATTAATGAACCATTTTATTTTCACCTCTTGTCGTGCACATCACTCGATAAGATTAAAAAAATCTGTGAAAAAAATGTAAATGAGCAGTAGCCTTTTCCTTTTCTCTCTCTTTTTTTCTCTCCTCATTTATTTGTTCCTTTCTTTCCCTTTTTTATGTTATATGTTTTTCATGTTTTTATTTTCTATATGCTACTTTTTGAATTGTTTTTAGGGAACCCAACATTTCAAGCTCCTTGAGGGTTACTTATTTTGTCGTATGTGTAACACGTGCTAAATAAATCAAATCAAGATTAGAAGACAGCAGCACAAACTAAAAGCCGAACAACAGGAGAATCAAAATGAAATCACATGAGAGTTAAAATGATTTTTTTCCTCTGCAGGATGCGGACTGAACTACCACAAACGGTGTGCGTTCAAGATCCCCAACAACTGCAGCGGGGTCAAGAAGAGACGGCTGTCCAACATCTCGCTGCCGGGCGCCATCATGTCCATCGCTCGTCCGCCGTCCACCGAGTTCGCCCCGACGCCGCAGGAAGAGGTGGGTCTGCTGCCTCCGTCACCTGAAGCCTCTCGCGTCAGTCTGAAGAAGACTGACTTTGTTTTTAGGGTCCATCAGTTTTACGGTTTCTCCTGAATGTGTGTTTATCGTTCAGTCAGAGGAAGATAGGAATTTCTCGCATCTAGCGGTGAAATAGTATTTTGCATTCAAATGAATAGTACTCTCTAGCACCTCGCTTTTTCAAATGCGTGTTGCAGCTACGGTAGCCGCTATGTACTAAGAAGCTTTTTTGGCGACGAGGATTCCTTCTCCTGTGGCTCGGCATAAGTATGATCCTCCATTATGAACTAAAGGAAAGTGCAGGCTTTCAAATTTGCCAGGGCAGTGACAAGCGCCTCTCACTGATCTCCTTCTCCGTTTCAGCTGGTTTCAGTCATGACGCTGGCTCTGAACTAGGGCTGGGCAATATATCGATATTATATTGATATCGTGATATGAGACTAGATATCGTCTTAGATTTTGGATATCGTAAATGGCTTAAGTGTTGTCTTTTCCTGGTTTTAAAGGCTGCATTACAGTAAAGTTATGTCATTTTCTGTTACCAGACTGTTCTAGCTGTTTTACCTTTACCCACTTAGTCATTATAGCTACATTACTAAAGATATTTTGTTAAAGCACCAATTGTCAACCCTAGAATATTGCCACAATATCGACATTGAGGTATTAGGACAAGAATATCGCGATATCTGAATGAAGACGCGTTGTGGATTAGCTAGACGGGTAGGCGAGTGCTTCATGACCCTCTCAGCGATGGCGAAAATGGCGGAACGACATGGAAGCCTCCTTGGACTTGCCCGTCCAATCTAAATACAGATAAGAAATTCTTCGCTTACAAGGATAAGTCAGATCACACCAATGAGATTTACACCAATGAGGACATATTTATGAATGAAGACATTGATTTTAGCTAATAAAATACTTAAAACACTACACAGTGTACCTTTTAAGGCAGTTGTTTATATTTGTTTTATACGTCTTAGTTTTACACAATGTCCCGTTTTAGCTCCACGGTTCATCCTAGATCATACTTTAGAAGAACCTTTCTTGGGGCCGTTGGTTGATGTTTTCCTAACACCAAAACGATACCATTTTCACATTCTCATTTTGAGAAATGTGCTCTTAAATGTTTTTATTTCATTTAACAGTATAAAACAAACTTCTTTTTTTCTTTGCCTGATGAAACACAGTCTGAACT